>NW_010365103.1:67009-138038 GCF_000414095.1 Morus notabilis
GAGCACTCGGGCCCATCAGTAAGAAAGATAAGATAAGATAATAAGATTATGATAAGACATCATAATTAAGCATAATCAGCTCATGCATATTTATTCATGTGTACTTACAGTTATTTTGTGAGATATAGTTCCTACTTGCTGAGCGAAAGCTCAATCAGATATGTTCATGCTGTAGGTAAGAAACCTATCAGCAATTCTTGAAGGGCAATGGCAAGCGGCGGACGAATGGTGGAGATGGGAATGGATACCGCTCACGCAGTTATCTTCCGCAGTAAGTTTAAGAAAAATCATGTATATGTATATATGATTTAAAGGTTTCAAGCATGTATGTTTAAAAAGTATAGGTACATATGTATGTTAAAGAAACCGAGGTTGTAGCTAACAACCCTCGTTTTGAGTATTTAAGTTTTAGAACGTTGCAACAGAGCAAGCAACAAATAAATAAATTTTAAACATGACGATTTAAATGATTGATTTTAAAAGGGCTTTAAGATGTACTTGAATTTAAGATTTCTCACGAAATCCGTTTCAAAGTCAAAATTAAATGGCCTGATTGAATTGGCTAGTTTTAGAAAGGCTTTTAAAGAGTATTTGAAATAGGAGTTCAAATGCTGCTCTGTTTGAAAGATATTTTTAGAACGTTTTATCTTAACTGAAATTAAGAAAAGCTTTAAGAAATTTAGTGATTCACTTATTTGAAATTATTGTTACAAATTATGAAAGTATTCTTTCTTATATTAAAAAAAAAAAATGTTCCGCAAATTTTAAGAAACCCCAGTAAGTACAAGTTAAAGTTTAAGTTACAGTGGCGGGCTCATAGGAGGGGCGTCACATATATATAGTTAGATATCATCATTGTTTAAAAAGAATAAGGCATACCTTCAAGAAAAAAAAAAGAATAAGGTATATTTTCATACTTCTATTAAAAATCTAAAAAGTATCCTCTTAATTTTGTCTAAATACAACTTTTATCTCTAAATTTTTTAAAATTTAAAAGTATCTTCTGTGTTTTTCAACTCATACAAAAGTATCCTTTGTTTTAATTTTTTAGGTTTAATTTTTTTAAAATGGCCAAATTGTTCTTACATATTCCATATATATATGATTTTTGCTGGGTTATACCAATTTCTAAACAACCCTCTTAGATTTTCTTCTTTTTTTTTTGAAGTAAACCTCTTAGAAAATTTACAGCACCAATTTGAACAAGTTTTTTTTTTTTTTTTGGCTTTTTTCATTTTAATAAGAAAGTGAAATCTTTTTTGAAAAAAGATGTAATTCTATTTTTAAAATTCTATTTGGCAAACATGACGAATTGTTTTGCCAATTTGAGGTGAAAGTGTATTTTGTAGTGTGTAATAAACTAACTTGCTAAATTGCCCTGTACTACTATATAACAAAAAATTTACATCTTTTTTTTATATAAAAAAAGATTTCACTTTAATAAGAAAAAAAAAAAGAACCCTATTCAAATTGGTGTTGTAAATTGCCTAAGAGAGCCATTTAAAAAAAACAAAAACAAAAAACAAAGAAAGAAAGAAAGAAAGAAAGAAAGAAAAGGAATCTAAGAGGAGTGTTTAGAATGTAGCATAGCCCAACAAAAATTTGACTAGTATATGAGATATACAAGAACAATTTGGCCATTTTAAAAAAACTAAACCAGAAAAGTTAAAAAAAGTGATACTTTTTGTCTATTTTCAAAAGCATAGGAAATACTTTTTAGATTTTAAAAAATTCAAGGGTAAAAGCTGTATTTAGACAAAACTGAGAGGATACTTTTAAATTTTCTCTCCATTAAACATAAGTTCAAATAAAATTTTTAAATTATTTCCTGAGCCTTATGTCAGCTTTGATTTTTCTTCAATTTTGATAATTTATTTTACAAACTTATTTTTTGACAATTTTAGCTCATGACGCTAAAGTTAGAGAATGACCTCTAAAAATTTATCAAAGATACGCAATCACATTCCAATTGCATAATACTTGAAATATTTACGAAATAACTAATTTTTTAAGTGCAAAATGTTCTTGTTCTTTAGGGTTTTTTACTAACTGTAATGAGTTGCGAGTTTAGCTATTATTTTTTTCAACTCTATTATTAATGTCACTATACAAAATTTTGATGTCAATATAAAAAATAACATGCAAGATACGAAGTGATAATCTGCCGATTACGAAAAATAACCTATAGATTATAAAAAGATAACTTATAAGTTATTATAGATATAAGATAAATTTAACAATAGCGACAGAAATAAAATAGTGTTACTTTATTGATGACCGTTTTAAAAATTCCACATGTTTGAAATCCTTTGTCGATTTCACTATATAGAACCAAAATGGTCATATGAATAAAAATTCAAAGACTAATTTGTCGAGATCAAAAGTACATAAATTAAAGTGACACAATACTCTCATAATTCGGAGACTGATAGTATTAATAACCTAAAACAAAAATAATGACACTAGGATGGCAATTATGTGTAACACTAGGTTTTTTTTTTTTTTGGCTAATTAAAAAAGCTGAACCACTGGTTATTCTTATTTTATTTTACTTGAACGATGTAATACTTAATTTGCTCACAAACGAAATATCTTATATTGTAACTCAAATGCCTTTCCAGCAAAATAATAATAATAATAATAAACAAAATAAAATAAGAGAAAATTAGGCAAATGGCATTTTTAATAAATGGTGGAACTTTTTTTATTTTAAGAAAATTGTCGTTTTTCTATAATAGTCAATTAATAATTGATCAATTCATTATTAATTTACTGATTATTTATCACTAATAAACTTGCAATTTGTTGATTAAAATTAATTAACTACTAACTAATTTTTATTAATTACTTAGTGATATTGATTAATAATAAAAAAAATTATCAAGTTAATCGGTCATAGATCGCTAAGTTAATTAATGATAGACTTCTAAATTAATCAGTAATAGACGAATTAAATCAGTTATTTACCACTAAATTAATAAAAATAAAATAAAATAAAATAAAAAACACACACTCATTTTCCTAATTTTAGGAAACTTTAGCCATTTATTATAAAACCCCTAAAAAAGGCCATTTTGCCTCTATGTCCCATAAAACAGAAAACAAAACAAAAACAAATAGCTCTCGCCAGCATCATTTTCAAGCCGCCCCTTCCCCACCCTTCCTCTACTAATCTGACTATCATCAAAGTCTCTCAAATTCAAGTCGTAAATAGCTCTTGTTGTTCCATTACATTCCGATTTCCATGACCACCCTTCTGATGGGAATATTAACTCCAATGGACAAAAATTATAAAAAAAAAAAAAAGCACGCCACAAAATTCTTTATTCACTCTTGTCTGGTCAACTAAGCCATGTTGAACAACAACACTCTTGTCTTCCATTTTCTTCTTCTCCACGGCACACCTTTCCCAATCTTAACCACAATAATCTATCTAACATTTTTCACCACCAATATCAGAGATCAAACATGTAATTGATGGTGACTTTCACCAACCATGAGATGTTAAAACAATGTAGGACTTTTTGGATTAGGTTTGCGGTATATGAGTGAGTTAAAAGAAAGAAAAACAAGAAGAAAAATCGTCATTTGACGGAGAACCAGATAATTTATCAGTAATGAGGCTTAGTAAAGAAATGACCAGGTGATAGAAGTGGCGTTGAAAGGATCCAAGGATGCGATCGAGAACCATAGTGCTTGGCCCTTTAGCCAACTCGCATTTTCCTCCTCACTTCCCGGCACCCTCTCTTACCCATAACAAAACAACTCTACAAATAACTAAAAACAAAATAACTGATTTACTAAGTAATAGGTTTGAGTCAATAACGTTAATACCATTAATAAACAAGACGTGTTCAGCTTGACTAGCCTAACACAAATTAGATACAAAATAATATGAATTCTAAACTTCGTAGGTAACTTGTTTTACTTGAAGTAAAAGATAAATTAACCAATGAATCTGTCAAACTTCTTATAATCATGTTAAAATAGTTGTATTAATTATTTAAGTAATATATAAATTTAAACGGGTTATGCTGGCTGATATTTTTAATAAGTGTATGTTTAGATTGACATCTTTAACGGGTATAATAAAGAGATCATGTTTAGGTTGATATGTACTAATATTATTAATAAAGGGTTGACAGGAACACAATTATTAAAATGTTGGGAGTTTTTTTGGTATGATTAGAAAAAATAAACTACCGTTAGTTACATACTTTCTAATTATTAAATCTGTATAAAAAACAGTCTATTCTATATATTTTTTTAATCTAATATGTTCTTAATTAGATTTAACGGTTAAAAATTGACCATACCGATAGAAAGGCGAAAGTCCTAAAATGAATTACCACTACAATTTCCATCTCTGTTTTTTGCTTTTTTAGAATTAAAAGGTCACCAACATTTTTTAGCCGCCACCCAAAAAAATAAAAAAAATAAAAGCATCTCATTTTCATCATGGTCCCTCAAATCAAATTCAAAGCGGCAAATACTTTATGTTGTCCCATTACATTATTACATGACCTTCTTCATTAGAATTATTAAATTCCAATGGACACAAAAATCCTCCCAACTTACAGTAACTTATTACAAACAAGCACCCCACAACATTGTTAATTCTTGTCTGGTCAACCAAGCCATGTTGACCAACAAGGCTCTCCCTTCACTTCCATTTTCTTCTTCTCCACGGCAGTTCTTCCCCAATCTCAAACCACAATAATCTATCTATAGTTTACCCCACCAAGCTAAGAGATCAAACAACTACACAAATAATTTTTTTTTTAAATGGCCACGATTTCTTTTACCTTTTTTACAGCCATTTTGCTGTTTTCCTTGTGCAACGAATCATTTGCACTTAACAGTATTCGACCGTCGGAGTCCATTAATAGCAGTGATGGCACAACTTTGGTCTCCAATGGAGAAAGCTTTGAACTGGGTTTTTTCACTCCAGGCAATTCCACTAATCGTTATGTCGGAATTTGGTACAAAAACATCCCGGTTCAAACCGTCGTTTGGGTTGCAAACAGATGTAGTCCAATCAATGATTCCTCTGGCTTGTTGATGATAAACGACACAGGAAATCTTGTGCTTTTGAATCATAACAAGAGTGTCGTTTGGTCTACAAATTCGTCGAAAGAAGCCAAGAAACCGATAGTAGAGCTCCTAGATTCTGGGAATCTTGTACTGAGAGATGAGGAAGATGGAAACTCGGAGAACTATTTGTGGCAAAGCTTTGACTATCCTTGTGACAACAACATGCCCGAGATGAAAATAGGGCAGGACTTGAGGACGGGTTTCGAAAGGCGGTTATCGGCGTGGAAGAGTTGGGATAATCCTTGTCCTGGAGACTTCACTTATGGGATTGAGCTTAATGCAAAGATTCATTCATTCCCCGAGCCAATGATCCGAAGAGGAAAGGTGAAGTTTTATCGAACGGGGCCTTGGATTGGCCTTCGCTTTAGTGGCTCGCCGGATTTAAGGCCTAATCCTGTTTTTGACTATGAATTTGTTTCCAATGACGAGGAGGTCTACTACACGTACCATCTGAAGAATAAGTCGGTGATCTCGAGGATAGTTATGAACCAAACGACTCTTTCCCGCCAACGCTTGACTTGGATGGAGGCCGAGCAGAGTTGGAAGACTTACAATTCAGTCCCGAGAGACTACTGCGACAACTACGGTCTCTGCGGGGCTAATGGGAAATGCATCATAAACGAGAATCCGGTTTGCCAATGTCTAGATGGATTTACACCCAAGTATCAAGAAAAATGGAGTTTGATGGACTGGTCTGGAGGATGTGTTAGAAATGTTCCCTTGAGTTGTGAGGATAAAGCGAGTGACGGGTTTGTGAAATACTCGAGCTTGAAATTGCCTGATGCTGAGCATTCTTGGGTGAATGCAAGTATGAATCTAAAGGAATGCAGGGCCATATGCTTGAGCAACTGTACTTGTATGGCTTATAGCAATTCGGATATCAGAGGAGACGGCAGTGGCTGCGCTATGTGGTTCAGCGATCTATTAGATATTAGACAATTTTCTTCCAGTGGACAAGATCTTTATATTCGAATGCCGGCTTCAGAACTAGGTACACACCTCTTCTTTTTTTTTTTTTCTTTTTTTTCTTTTTCTGTAATGATTTGATACTTGCTTCTGCAGAATGTGAAATGTTTCTCATTGGCCTTAATCTGATTTTACCTCTTGTTTTTGTGTTGAAATAACCAAGAAAAAGCGAAAAGTAATCGTACAGTGAAGCGAGCAGTGATAGCTGTAGCTGTGGTCATTGGAGTAGTTTGTGGGATGGTCTTGGTAGGCTGTTACATTTGCAGAAGGAGGAAAATAACTGGTATGTTTTACTTTTATTATAATCTTCTTAAAAGCCTTTTTTTGCTATTAAATTCATTGACTCTTCTCATTTTCTAATGTGATTCTTGTATCAAATATTAATGCTACATTATGGGAAAGTATGTAGCTACGCCTATGAGGTTAATGAATGTAGTCAAGTAAAATAATGTCACTGGATTAGAAAGAAGCTAACTAGTTGGTTTAGCCCCAAATAAATGTAATTGAGATTGTGAAGGTTTCTTAAACACTCTGTTTTCAGAAACTTAACAAGTGGAGAGAAGTTTATGTTGCGTCCTTATTTTAAGTAATTTCAACTAGAAACCAAGAACATAATCCAGTATTAGCAGTGCTAGGGAACACCAACTCTAAATCTCAATTTTCCGTACCAACTTATGTGACACTGAGCTATCATCTTTTTACTAATAGATGTAGTCTCTTACTTTTAATTGACGTGCCAATCTTTTGAACACTGATAAAATAATAAAAACTCGCATGGCATATAAGCTTATAAAAAAATTGGTAATGGAGTTAGTGTCCCTAACATTGTTCAAGCATTCGTCCACTATTAATTGTGCATCTCTAGGGAGAGAATCTTTATTTAGCATACTAGATATCTTAATTGCTTTTTCTTGCAATTTTTCCTACTTAATTTGCAAAGTAACCTAAAAGTCTATGTACAAATTGTTCATCTGATGACAATTTTTTCTCTACTATATTAGAAGAAACAGAGAGAAATCTAATGGCAAGTAGAAATGAAGGCCAAGAAGATGACCTGGAGCTCCCATTGTTTAGCTTACCTACAATTATTAATGCCACTAATTGTTTTTCATTCAATAATAAGCTTGGGGAAGGTGGTTTTGGACCTGTATACAAAGTAAGCTTCTCATATATACGTCAGTTTAAGAACATTATTGCTTTTACTTCTTTTGAAATAAGCAAAGACTTCATGTGGGAATTTAGGGTATGCTTGAAGGCAGGCAAGAAATCGCTGTTAAGAGGCTATCAATGTGTTCTGGACAAGGCGTCAACGAGTTCATGAATGAAGTAAAACTAATTGCCAAACTTCAACATCGGAATCTTGTAAAGCTTTTTGGCTGCTGCATTCAGGGAGAAGAGAAATTGCTGGTTTATGAATATATGCCCAACAGAAGTCTTGACTTTTTCATTTTTGGTCAGAATAAATCTGAACCTAGAACTTGAAAGACTTTTTTATTGCTATTATATTCCTGGATTGTGTTGATTAAATGTTGATGTTACATTTGCAGATGTAAAACAAGGCAAGATATTAGAATGGTCCACGCGCTTCCAAATAATATGTGGAATTGCTCGAGGACTTCTCTATCTCCACCATGATTCCAGATTGAGAATTATACATAGAGATCTTAAAGCTAGTAATGTTTTACTGGATAAAGAAATGAACCCCAAAATTTCAGACTTTGGCTTGGCTAGAATGTTCGGAGGAGATCAAATAGAAGGAAACACAAGCAGAGTCGTAGGAACTTAGTGAGTAACTCTTGCCACACCGTTTGATTTTCTTAGAATTCAATTATGCACATTACAAATACATTTGGCTCATTGTTCACTGTAAATGATGTTATGGCAGCGGCTATATGGCGCCCGAGTACGCTTTTGACGGCCTATTCTCGATAAAATCCGACGTCTTTAGCTTTGGCATATTGGTGTTGGAGATCATAAGCGGAAAGAGAAGCAGAGGATTTCACTATGAGAACCATGGCGTTACCCTCATCGGACATGTAAATTACCAAAAACCTTCATTGTTTTGCTTAATTGTGTTTCATATTGTCATGTTGATTCTTTCTATTTTTAGGCATGGACATTCCTAAAGGAAGGTCGAGCACTCGAACTTATCGATGCACGTCTGGTGGAGTCGGATGAAAATCTACCGGAAGTGTTGCGTTGCATCCATGTCGGTCTCTTATGTGTTCAACAACGTCCGGTCGATAGACCGAACATGTCAACGGTTGTTCTGATGTTGGGTGGTGAGAGTTCTTTGCCTCAGCCCAAACCACCAGGCTATTTCATGGAGACAGATTGCAAGTTAGAAGGAGATCATTCGTCCAGTAAGCCACAGTCCTCTTCTACATGCGATATATCCATATCAGTTCTAGAGCCTCGATAGGATTTGGTTTATTTGTAGTGTCAAAAAAAGAAACATGTTAATTTGTTGTGTAAACAGGTACATTTTTAGTGTTAGCCTATTTGTTTTGTTTCATATCTGATGGTACTATTTCCTACTGGATGAACTTAAAAAAAAATGAAAAAAAGAAAACAACAACAACTACGATTAGTTTATAACTATAAACGTGTGATCGGGTCAAAGTCTCATAAAAAAATATTTGAAATTTAGGAGTTCTTCTGATAAAGCCTCAAAAACTGATACAAATAGTGTTAAAGAGTATTTTTTCATACCTCCCGTAGAATTCTCAAAAAGGTTAATGGTATCCATGAGTAGATTCCTAAGTGTGGGTCCATCATGAATAATGGTGTAAGATAGCAAATAAGATAACGTCGGATACTATTTTTTTCAATGAGTAGGTCCCACTAATGCGAGTTCATAGTACTGATGTTGAAGAACCTGCTAGTAGGTTTCTTTTTTTTCTTTTTCTTTTCCTATTTCTTTTTGAGGAGATAATAAAGATCATTCTAAAGTAATCTTCTTCACCGATGAGCAAAAAAAAAAAAAGTAATGACTCGTTCATTTTATCGATTTGAGTTTATAATTTAAATTTTATTATAGTAAAATATTTTTAAAAATAATCATATTTAATTTTTTTATTACAATAAAAAATTCTCACATAAAATTACATATAAATTCAAATTAAAAATTTAAATAAACGAATTAAACAAGTCGAAACAAAATAATTTTTTCCACCATAAAAGTTCCCACCTTTAGATGCAAAGGTTTTCATACAACTATTTAATTTTTATAAAACTCCCATCCCCATGAGCTTTTATTTTCATGAGTGGAAGATTTTATACAACTTTCTTTGAAATATGCATCCAAATCACTTGCAGAGTAGTGATTTTTCAAGTCTTTGGTGAGTAGATAAATTGTCGTTTTCCGTGGAAACTGCCGGCTTCCTTTTGGAATATTGTCATACTCAGCCTAATTTGTTGACTACTTAGGGAGGAAATTTTATGCCCCGACGACTTTGACTTTTCGGCTAAGATATTATCTTTGCACGTCTAACCAAATCAATTGTTTGTCAACTCAAGATATTAGGAAAAATCATTTGGGTGTGAAGTTCTTCTAGATGTAGTTCTAGAAACTTGCTAGTAACCAAATTTGCAGCTGTATTAGTCATGAATATTACCCCTTATAATACTTTTTAAGTTATATACATGATTTATAATATATATTTTGAGGAAATTACATGTTTGTTATGATTTTGTACGGACTTATTATTTTTATCATATTAAATAATTGAGTGCAAATGTGTACTTTTATTTTTTTTATTAATTAAATGACAATTATTTATTTTTAAGTGAAATAACATATATAATATCTTTTATTTTTAAGTGAAGTAACATAAATAATATATTTTACCATTTTAAGTGGTATTTTTAATTTTTTCTCTTATATTTATCATACTTAAAAGTTTTTTAAGTGTAGGTCTTTTGTATCGACATAGAAATTTTTTGACCGTCGAATCTAATTAAAATTAGATTAGATTAAAAAATATACAAAATTGGCAGTTCTTGATATAGTTTTGATGGCTGAAAATAGAGCCATTTTGGTGGTTGATTTTTCATTGTATGTTAGAGAAATTTCCTTTTTTTTAAGGAGAATAATTTAAAGTTATTTAGTAGTATAGTTTCTCTTGCATATTGTGTGGAACGTAATATCAACATTTTAAGGTTGGTACAACTATTGAAGTTGGACTTGATATTGTAACATATTGTTGGACCAACTCTCTTATAGTTCTTTTGCTGAATATAAAATGTATTTATAGTTATTCTAGGTGAAAAACAAAAAATAATTCTTTACAATAACATTAACAATTGACTCATTCTTCCAATGAAAATAGAAAAATAAGAAAAGATTTCAAAAAATAACTTTTTCTTCTTTTTGTTAATTAGTTTAAAAAAAGGCATATTCTTATTTTAAAAAATGGCTTTTTTTTTTTTTTTTTTTTTTTTTTTGTTTTTTAATCTAAGGTAGTCCAAGCTGACGCAACAGACCAAATGGAGACTATAGACTTCTTTAGTCTGATTTTACTCAAAGAGTATTTTACTTAATTGCCCCATAAACTTGCATGATTTTATCAACCTGTCCTTCAAATTTTTTATTTTGGTAAGTTTTCCTCTCGATTTGTAAGATTGTTGCAATATGTGCATCATTTTGATGATGCTTGTCTTAAATTTGTGTAAAAAATGCACAGTTGATGAAAGATTCCAACATCCGAATTCAAATTTAACACAAATCTTTCAATTTCTCAACTTTTAATCCCTTAAATATAGTAAAAAATTTGAGCAAATTTAATAAAATGAGACACATTGTAACAATTTTACAAGTTTAAAAAGTTGATTATCAAAATTAAAAGTTCAGGAGTAATTTACTAAACCACAATGATTATGCTAAGATTCATCAAGAAGTAAGATTCTACTGAAACATCCATTTGAGTTTTGAAGTAGAACCCTTTTAAATCAAAACTTCTTAATACAAAGGGGCCCTTATAAATTGATTAAAAAAGTTTGACGATTACAGTAAATTTCAAATTTTCTTTTCCCACAGACTAATATGTCATATTCCCAAATAAAGAACCCCTTAGTGCCCATTTGAAAGGTCGATTCAAATCAGTTGGTTTGAATTAGATTTCAAATTTTTGAAATTTTTGGGAGAGAAAATACTGCAATATAACTGTTTAAATTCAAATTTTTTTTATGAGAGAAAACATTGTTTACACCAAACCAAGGTGGTTCCAAACACACCCTTATTCCGTAGGAAGTTTTTATGGTAGGTTTAAAAAAGATGTACTACATGGAACTCTCTGTTTTTAGCCGTCTTATCTGATCCAAACCACATCAGATTAAAAAAATATGTAGAGTCGGAAATTACTCCAAAGCGGATTTTGTTCGCTTTGCGCCACTCAACAAAAAGAAAATTCCATTTTTGCTGCATCGGTTTTGGCTTCATAAACAGTTTTTAGTACAAATCTAAGGACTAAAAGTAAAAAATCATTAATAGTTCATGTTTTATAGAACTAACAAAGAAACTCCCTAATATATGAACTTCCAATTTTGAAATCTATAACAAAAATCTTATTTTTCATATTTCGTTGACTATTACAAAAAATTGTATATAGGTATTTTTCTTTGCTTTTGTCGTACCGTATATAGTGTTAGAATTTTAGACGGGCCGCCTGCGACCACCCGAAAAGACCGATTTTTTACCCGATTCCCGACCCGACTCGGCCAAAATTTTTGGGCCGCCCGCCTGAGCCCGAGAAGGCCCGTGGACGGGCCACGGGCCTGTATTTGGCTGCCCGAGCCTGGCCAGGCAGCCCGAGCCCGCCCGAAATGCCAAAAAAAAATTTTCTATTTTTTATTTTTTATAATTATTAATTTATTTTTTGTGTTAAAATTCTATAAAAACTAAAATCAACATTCAACACACATTATTAACCCAATTTAATAAACTAATTTTGTATATTCATTTTTAAATCCGTAATTCATGATTGCCTCGTTAAAAACCTTACCAAGAAAAATCCAATTAGGATAAAAACTTGGTAAGGAAAAAAGAGTGCAATTATTTTGTGGCGAATTACAAATTTTACAAACCTACAAAGTTATACAATTACAATGTCAAAAGCAAATACATATTTACAAATTACAAATTTACAATTTAATTTGAAGCTGAATGATCGTCTTTAAAATTAAATGTTAATCTATTAAATTCATCGATCCATTATTGACTTGCCGGCGAAATTGTATCTTGTAGACGTTGATCAGCACGATCCCAATTCTTAATGCAGACCAAGGCTTCAACAATGTCCCTTTGCAATGTGTTTTGCCGTTCCTCAAGTATTTGTCATGTCGTACTGAAGGCTTGTTCGGATGAAACAGTGGAGACTGAGATAGAAAATATATCCATTGCCAATCAAGTTAGGATTGGCCAAGTTAATACTCGTGCGCTCCACCATTGAAATAATTCAAATGATTCTCTAGTACCGTCGACTATTAAGCTCTCACTAAGGTACGCCATAAGCTCTTGAAGCCGCCGTTGCCACCTATTGATGAAGATCCACTCCTAACTTCTTTTTTAGTTGTCTTCTTCTTCTTTTTCAACTTGAAAACATTCAAGAATGAATACGGATTTTCATCTTGTTGTTGTGGTTCTTGTACTCCAGAGTTTGTATTTCTAATCCTATTTTCATATTTACTATAGATCAAAAATATTTTTTCTTTTATTGTTGTAAATTGGTCTGAACAATTGATGCCTAAAAATTCACCTAAGTTTTCTAAATCACTTTCTAAACCGTCTAATTTTAATCTAGGATCAAAAATAGTACATAAACCATACAACAAAGGTAACTAAGACCAATATTTTTTAAATTTCTTTTCCATAGAATGGATAGGAACTCCTAAGATTGGGTCCGCCCTATATTCACTAAATAAATAATTGTGTTTGGCGGAGTTTGGGTGCGCCGAACTGGCTAAGCTTTTGATGACTCTTTTCGGAGTGTCTTCTTAAATGTGTGGTGCCGTGAATAGTATCACCTTGTAATTTAGATAAATAATATTTACACTGAGATGTTTAGTGTCACCTTCATTGTCAATCTCCTTAATTGTTCATGAAAATCACAACATCAATATCTTCCGATGCCGTATGACACATGTTAAAAATTTAGATTAACACATATGTAATAGAATCTGTAATAGAGTCTGCATTGAGTCAATTATAAAAAAAAGAAAAAGAATAATAAGGTCCCGTTCATTTCACCGATTTGAGTTTTAAATTTAAGTGTTGCTACAGTAAAAAGCTCTAAAAAACAGTCACATTTAACTTTTTTGCCATAGTAAAAAGTTCTCACATAAAATCACATCTCAATTCGAATTAAAAACTCAAATCAACGAATTAAACGGACCTTAAGTTGTCAAATTCAAAAATTTAAGAGGACATCCGTAAATTAAAAAAAAACCAAAAATTTAAGATGCATTGTACCAAAGTAGGTACAAAAGTGCTCCATTGGATAATTGAGATTGGGTTACATAGATCTCGTTCATTTTATCGATTTGAATTTTTAATTTTAAGTTTTTACAGTAAAAAATTCTTAGAAAATATCACATTTAACTTTTTCTGTTACAGTAAAAAACTCTAAAAAAATATTATATCTCAACTTAAATTAAAAATTTTAATCCGTAAAGCGAACGAAACTACAGTGTACCACAGGTCTCTTCCAAGAGAACGTTATGGCATGATCTCCTCGTTAAATTCCAAAGTTTTCACTTTCCAGTACATGACATGGCGAGTTCCTTCAGAAACAATTGTCATTTCCCTTGCCATTATTCGGGAATAAAACAAAAAGAAAAAAGAAAAAAGAAAAGTCATATCCCTTGCAAGTATGGCATGCCATTTATGTGGCATCAAATTCAACTTTTTGCTCTTCAACTCATGGAATTCACACTATAGTCAATTATTGTGCTTTAACAGCCCTCTTAAATACGCAAACCAATCACCTGTTTCCCCAATCTATAATATAGTCTAGCAAATACTACAAATTCAAGTCAATGGAAAAACTTTTTTTTTTGAAAAAAAAATTATAATAGAACGTGTAATTTTACTCCACCCATAGAAATTATTACTTTTGATCATTAGTTTAATTTTTAACAGTTAAATCTGTATATATTCGTATTAAAAATGTATATCGTGCGACATAAAATTATTCATATTTCAGATCAAACTGTTAAAAAATTAATCTAACAGTTCACACGTAGTTCTTATAAGTGAAGTAAATTAGTCTTCTCCACTATAAATTCAGCCTTTATTTTCTTTTTTTTCCAACCAATTCGTCTCGATTAACCTCTTATTTCCACCCTCTATTTCTCCTGGCCAACTTATTGCAGTTGGTGCAATTACTACCATCTACTACCAGAAAGGGAAAATGAAGTAAATTTTAGTATTAGAACAGAACAACAACACATCAAATATCGCACCACTAGATTAAAAAAATATCACCACAATTGGTCGTCATTGTTCATGAACGAGACTTAATTCTTAATTAATTTAGCTACATAAATTCAAGGATAAGAAAAAAAATTATGCATGGTTCTTAATTATCAAATTTTTATGAAGTTCACTATATATACATTTATTCTGATTTGATTATGTTTTTAATAATTATTCACATATGATTATGACGTGATGTCAAGGTTTTTAAATGTCCTTTCTACTCCTCTTTTTTAAATTTTGATACTTTATAACCCCATATTTGGATTGTGCCAGCTGTCTGATCAATGGATTGCGCAGTATTAATAAGGTAAAGTGGTGGAGCAAAAACCAAATTGATCACTTAAGTAAAATTGGATACGTCTTTTAAAATACGTTTGGTTCATGGATTAGAATAATAAGATTAGAATTATTTTTTATTTACGTGTATTTTTATAAGAAAAAATACTGTAACAAACTATTAATTATGATTCAAATCATGGTATGAATCCTCTAACTAAACGTCTCCTTATATTTCCATTGATGATTCTCAAGATTCTCGTACGAAGAGGTCAAGAAGGTAATGAGACTAATAATCTCTTTAATTCTTATTTTTTATAGTAATCTCTTTTATTCTTTCATAAAAGAAAGGAAAAAATGACGCTAATAAGAAAAAAAAAAGAGTCTCTCTAGTTGGACTTTGAAAAATAAATTACATGTAAATTTTTACTCTTAACCATTAATTTATATTAAAATTATTCATTTTATATATTTTTTTAATTTAATCTAATTTTAATTAAATTTAACGGTATTCTATTAATAAAGAAACTTTATAGAAAAAAGTCCTCGACAAAGAAAACCAAAAACTAAAAAGGTAAACTTAACTGGTAATTTGTAATTACAAGTCAATTCTCTGTCCCTGTACATTAGTCACAAGTCAACAGCAGCGTGCGATTCCCCACTGCTCTACAAGCGCCCCCCATAAAATACATTACCATTTACCAACTATCAATCTGTAATTTTAAATCCCAGAAACTTGAAACACCAAAAAAAAAAAAAAAAAAAAAGGGGAAATTTTTTTTTTTTTTTTTTCCCCCCTTTTTTACTCTTTTAAATCCCAGAAACTTGAAACACCAAAAAAAAAAAAAAAAAAAAATGGAGAACTTTTCTTTTATGCTTATCACCTCTCTTTTACTCTGTTCTTTCACAGAAATCTCCACTGCACTAGACGCCATTTCTCAGTCCCAGTCCATCTCCGACAACACTTCGTTGGTTTCGAAAGATGATTTCTTCGAACTGGGCTTCTTCAGCCCTGGAAACTCCAAGAACACATACTTGGGAATCTGGTACAAGAAAATCCCGGTGAAGACTGTCGTTTGGGTGGCTAACAGGATCAAACCAATCAACGACTCATCTGGGGTCTTGTCGTTTAGCGCCACAACAGGCAATTTCCAAATTCTGAGCCACCAAAACAAGACCGTCGTTTGGTCCACAAATTCCACAAGAAGAGCTCAAAATCCTGCTTTGCAGCTCTTAAACAATGGAAATCTTGTGTTGAGAGATGATTTGGATGAAAATAAAAACAATTACTTGTGGCAAAGCTTTGATTACCCTTGTGACACTTTGTTGCCGGGAATGAAGCTCGGGTGGGACTTGAAAACAGGCCTCAACCGGCGGTTATCGGCGTGGAAGAGCCCCGACGACCCGGCCCCGGGGAACTTGACGTGGGAAATGATGCTTCATGCATATCCGGAGCCGGTTATGTGGAATGGGACGAGAGAGTTTTTGAGAAGTGGCCCTTGGAATGGTATTCAATATAGTGGTAAGCCAACAAAAGCGCTTCCTCTTTTAAAATACAGTTTTATGTCTAATGAAAATGAGGTCTACTTAGAAATTGTTTTGGTGAATGAGTTTGTTATTGGGAGGATGATCTTGAACCAAACGAATTTCCATCGTCAGTCGTTGATTTGGTCGGAGAAAGACAAGAATTGGACGTTGTATGCAGCGTTTCCGCGGGACCAGTGCGATACTTATAACCTTTGTGGTGGGAATGGATATTGCAGCCTCTCCAATTCCCCGGTTTGTCGGTGCTTGGACAAGCACTTCAGGCCTAAATTACTCGGGAATTGGCGATCGGGAAACTGGTCGCATGGCTGCGAGCGGAAAAGGGCCGAGAAGTATTGCCAAAACAATGATGGATTTGCCAAGTATGAAGGGCTGAAATTGCCTGATACTACACATACTTGGGTTGATAACAACATGACTTTGAAGGAATGCAGGACCAAATGCTTGAGCAACTGTTCTTGTACCGCTTATGCCAATACCGATGTTAGAGACGGCGGTAAAGGGTGTGCAATCTGGTTTGGTGATCTTCTTGATTTCAAGCAGATTCCTGGTGGAGGGCAGGATTTGTATGTTCGAGTTTCGGCGTCAGAGCTTGGTATGATGTTACTATTTTTACTACTATTTAGTCCTTGGGATTCTGTTTTCTTTTACTTAATTCTCTGTTTCTATTTGACTATATATTTATTTATTTTTTTCTCTCTGGTTTTGAAATCATTCATGAAGGAGGTAAAGGTGGGAAGTGGAAGATAGGAGTGGTAATAGTCTCTGCCGTTGTTGTGATTCTTGCGATGCTTTTAGTTTACTACTTCTGTTGCAATAAGAGGAGAAACTTCCAAGGTAAAGTTGTTACTCTAAATTCTGATTGGCATAAGATATGAACATGCTTTTCTTCTATGTCTAGGAAGTATTTAAGCAGTTTAATTGTATCAAACAATAAGATATGATAATTCTATTATGTGACACTCTTCAAACGGATTAGTCTGTTAAAGTAGCAAATTCCGATGCCTCAAAGCGTGTAAAATGAGAGTTTTCTTCTGTTCTTGATCAGTTGCGGAAAACTTTTACCCCAAGAGTCGACTTTGTATCCATTAATCGAAATTTTGAGATAATTTAAAATTTATGGATAGTTTTGTGTGTTCGAAAGTTTTCTGTCTAATTTGTGAAAATAAAGTTTTGCAGGGAAAAAAAAAACATAATACAATAAAAAGTTGCAGAAACTCCATGTAAAGCACAAAGGCATGTAAAAAAAAAAACAAAAAGGAAAAGAAAAGAGAATAGCAGTAAAACAAGAGGAAGTATGTCATAGTAAATGAAAATGGCATACATCAAATGCTTGTTTTTATTCTAATGTCAGACTCTGTTAATTTCAAGGACCTTCTCAAGTCACTCTTAAAGTTTTTGTTGTGCCTTTTATTTTTCAGATAACAATGAGAAATTAGATAAAGGGGATGAAGACCAAGAAGATCTCGAGCTCCCATTGTTCGACCTCCCAACATTAGCTGCTGCCACTGATAACTTTTCCCTTGACAACAAGCTTGGTGAAGGCGGTTTTGGACCTGTATATAGAGTAAGTTCAGAATATGCTTGCATAAGGACCTTAAAATCATAAAGCATATATCAGCTGTGATATTTCCAAAGTGAACAGAAAATCATTCTTCGAATGTTACCTTCAGGGTAGATTAATAGATGGACGAGAAATCGCTGTGAAGAGACTTTCGAGAAGTTCTGGACAAGGACTGAAGGAGTTAAAAAATGAAGTGATCTTGATTGCTAAACTTCAGCACAGAAATCTTGTAAGGCTTCTTGGTTGCTGCATTGCAGGGGAAGAGAGGTTACTGATTTATGAATTCATGCCCAACAAAAGCCTGGACTTCTTTATTTTTGGTATGGATATCTTACACATTGTGTAATATTTCCCCCTTTTTTTTTTTGAGAATCAAAATTTTTATAATTTGAATGAAAAACTTGGTAGATGAAACACGCGGCAAGCTGTTGGATTGGTCCAAGCGCTTCAACATTATCTGCGGGATTGCTAGAGGTCTTCTTTATCTTCATCAAGATTCGAGATTAAGAATCATACACAGAGATCTTAAGGCAAGTAATGTTTTACTTGATAGTGAGATGAACCCTAAAATCTCAGATTTCGGTTTGGCTAGGAGTTGTGGTGGAGATGAGACTGAAGGAAATACAAGAAGAGTAGTTGGAACATAGTAAGTACTCTTGACATTAGTCCATATATAAATCTTCAGCTCTTTGGTATTTTAACATGATTATTTTTTTTTTTTCGATTTATGTTCATTTATAAGTTGGGATTAAGGCTTTTGTTGTTGTTGTTGTATGTTTATAGTGGTTATATGGCACCCGAATACGCTATTGAAGGCCAATTCTCAGTCAAATCAGATGTTTTTAGCTTTGGTATCCTACTGCTAGAGATAGTGAGTGGAAAGAGAAGTAAAGGCTTCTACCATATGAAGCACAACCTTAGCCTTATTGGAAATGTAAGGGGAAAAAAAGAACTAAATTTTTAAAAACTTTTCTATACTGCATAAAACAAAACAATGGCTTATATGCTAAAACATCATTTTTTTTAGGCATGGAGAATGTGGAGCGAAGGAAGGCCTTTGGAGCTGATGGACGAATGCATTGGGAACGATTCGCGCACTGTCTCTGAAGTGCTCCGCTGCATCCACATTGGCCTTCTATGCGTGCAACAGCGTCCCGAGGACAGGCCTACCATGTCATCTGTCGTTCAGATGCTAGGCAGTGAGAGCGCCTTGCCGGAGCCTGCACAACCGGGGTTTGTCACATCGGAGAAGAACCCACATAATCAGTATTTCGCTTCAAGCGCACAAGAATTGCCTTCGGTCAATGAAGTAACCATCACACTACTGCAGGCTCGATAAGGAAATTCTAACCATAAAAGTTGTATTAGTAGAATATGTACACATAATGTTGTGCTTTTTCAGTCTTAATTTTCTATATCCTGGGTATGAAATTCCCATGTGAACCTCTGAATATGTATTTTTACTTTAAGTGGTTTGATTTCCTAAGAATTGTTAACGTCTAAGTCAGTATTTTCTACTCCATTAATAATCAGATACAAGGGACTCGAATAAAAAAAAGGACAACTTTTAATGCCAATTTTGTCTTCCGAAAACCGAAAAACAAAGAAAACACAAAAACACTTTTAGCCAATTTATTACTCTCTTTAGTTTTAAGTTGGAGCAGTTTGCAACAACAGTAATGTTATGGGCCGCACTAGACTTTTAGGCCCTCTTACGACCCACTATAGTAGAAAAATGAGAAGTCTTTTTTTATTGTTTTTTAATTTCTTTTTCAAGAATTCTGTGAGGGTGTGAAAAAATAAGGCTTTGTTTTAAACCATCAATTGTATTATATTCTATCAGTTTTGTATTTGTTATTTCATTTTGATTCAATTCATCAGACTAAGTGTTCATCGTAAAAAAGTTAATTTTTTTTTTTTTTTTTCTGTTGATAAAAAAGAATTATAGGCATGCTCCGATTACATCAAGATGCAGTGCACACCACCCGCATGGCATATGCTCTCTGCCTCTCTACATCGATGTGATTAACTTGGATATAAAGATCTTACAAGAAAAATGAGCAATTTTACCGTTATCAAATAGAGATGTCAACAGGGGCCAGACTTAATGGGGCTAGTACGAGCATGCTCGACGGGTTAAAAAGTGGATACGATACGACACAGTCATTAAATGAGCTTAATTGATCCTGTTTATTAAATAGAATGGACTTGAAGCAGTTTTTAGGTATGAAGCACACTAAGGATACCACACACTAAGCGTTCAACAGGAGCACGTTAAAAGCACGATAGGGGTGTAAATAGTGAACATGAAGTATAAAATAAGTTTATTATGTATTTTTTTATAAGACTTATAATTGCATCTTGTTTCTTTACCAATATGTTATCCCAGTTAGTTTTGCTTGGTAAAGTTTTCAATGCGGCCTTTTTAATGGGAAAATTGTTTTTAATGACGTGCTTTCGTTTGTTAAAATTTTAATGTTTTCATCATGTTAAATGCTTTTTTTTTTTTTGTATTTAGTATAAATTTGCTATTTGACACAACGAATATAGGTACGAGCACGGCCCAAAAAAAAAAAAAGGATTGTGAATCAGACTTGATGCCACAATATTTAAATAGGCCAGACCGAACACCGGTAGCGGAGCAATGAACTTTTTTTAGAGAGCGTGAATCAAACTAAAATTATAATGCAATGATATTTTACCTTTCTTTATCTTCCTATTTGAACTAAGCTTCTAATAAAATTAAACCTTTAATGTTTAAAGTTTAAATTTAAAATTTTTTTGAACTCAAATGGTAGTATAGTTGATTTGTTGTTTTTTTGAGATTTTAAGTTTGAATAATAATATATTTAAAAGTTAAAGTTTATAGTGCAATTGAAATTTTTTAAGAAAAGTTTGATAGAAGTAACAATTGAAAAATTTGACGAGGACAAACAGGGGAAAATGTTAAAACTTTTTAACATTTAGATTTAGGCTAAGCTATAAAAGGAGCTTGTGCGTCCAGAGGGACAGTTGCCCTCCCTGTGCCTAAGGCAGCTACGTCCTTACTTAATATAACATGATAAATAAATGAGCCGGTTTAGATATAAAATAAGATATGTATGAGTCTAATTTAAACAGAATGGGTCAGATTAAACCGGCACAATTACCATCGTTATTATCATTATCAAAATGAAAATTACAAAATATACTATTAAACGCGTATAAATTTAAATTTTTATTATTTATTATTTATTAATATATTATAATTATTTAATTAAAAAATTATTAATTAAAAATAAAAAATAAAAATATTAATTTATATATTTTTAAGAGGTATTTTTCTCATTTTTTAGTGGTGAAATGAGAAAAATGAGACTTTATCGTCAGGTCATGAATTAAAGGTCTGATTCGAGTTTTTAATTTAAATTGAGATGTGATTTTATGTAAAAAATTTTTACTGTAATAAAAAAATAAATGTGAATATTTATGAGAATTTTTTACTATAATAAAATTTAAATTTTAAACACGAACGGACCTAAATTTAGAGCTACACCAAAAAAAAACAAAAAACAAAAAACAAAAAAAAAGCCAGTAGTTCTAGATACTAATGAGCACAACTCCGTAAAAAAGTCAAGCAATTAGGTTTTAATATCATTAAAGTAATCCGAGTTCTGACCCACACGTCAACAATGGTCCCCACTTCCCAAGTCTCTCCAACTTTTACCCATCAACAACAAAAACCTTCCATTTTCCACCCACAGAACAAAATACTCTCTGACTTGTAACTTAGGCTGAAGTAAGAATGGGCGAAAAAGATGTACAATAGTGCTAGAGAAACAATGGACCTTCTTTCTTTTGCTTTTTCAATTGGGTTTTGTCATTTCTTTTGCTTCATAGAATTCTCAGCCGCCATTGACGCCATAACCCAAAACCAGTCCATAACCAAAGCCACAAGCTTGGTCTCCAAACATGGAAGCTTCGAACTTGGTTTCTTTACTCCAAACGAAAGTTCCAAGGACCTTTTCTTGGGAATCTGGCACAAGACCAAAATCCCGCTTAGAACTGTCGTTTGGGTGGCCAATCAGCACAACCCCATCAAGAATTCATCTGGGGTTTTGAAGATAAACGACACAGGTAATGCCATCCTTCTTGGTCAGAACAACTCTGTCGTTTGGTCAACAAACTCGTCGCTAAAACAAGTTCAAAACCCAGTTTTGCAGCTTTTGGATTCTGGGAATTTGGTCCTAAAAGATGGAAATAATTATTTGTGGCAAAGTTTTGAAGATCAAATGAAAAGTGTTGTAATTTCAGACTCAACAGACCAATGTGGTGATTCTGGTTACTGTGGCCCAAATGGAATGTGTGACATTAGTAAGTCTCCAGTTTGTAGCTGCCCAAAAGGGTTTAAGCCAAAGTCAGCAGCTACGTTGAAAACCTTTGATTATAGAGAGGGTTGTGTAAGGAATGAAGAATTGGAATGTGGGAAAACTGATTATGGGTTTACTGAATATGGTGGGGTGAAATTGCCAGATGGCAAAAATTCTTGGGCTGATCAGAAAATGAGTCCCAAGGAGTGTGAAGAAAAGTGCTTGAAAAACTGTTCATGTATGGCTTATGCAAGCTCAGATGCTAATGGAGGTGTTGGTTGTACTATTTGGTTGAGTGACCTTGTTGGTATTAGAGATGGTGGCCAAAATCTGTTTGTTAAAATGCCATCTTCAGAGATAGGTATGAAAACGTCTTAAATCATTTTTTTGCTTTTTCATCTTTTTATAAAACAAATGTGTGGATTTTGCTGCTCCGAAATTTATTTTTGTTGGGTCTTTCATCTTATGTTAGTCAATGATTCCATGTCAAAAATTTCATTATTTCTCCTGTTTTTCTTCTTTGCTTAAATAAAAGTTTTGATCTTCCTAAAAAAGAAGCACCTTTCAATATCATGTTGTGTTGTGCTTGACGATGAATTTATTTGACTTCCACTGAAGATATGGTTATTTCCCATGTTTTAACCATTTCTTTTTCTCATATTTTTTCCTGTGGAATTGAACTTTGAAGATGAGAAACATGGGAACAAAGTGAAGATAGTGGCGATCACCATAGCTAGTTCTGTTTTCATCATTATTGGGGTATTGTTAGCAGTTTACTACATACGAAGAAACAGGAAAACCATCAAAGGTAATATCTCTTATCTGAATATTTTTCTCCTTATCCACTACAATTGACCATGATACGTATAAAATTTATAAATCCACAAAATGAATGTTTTTCTTATTTTGTTGAACTTGTGAATGGTTTTTCTTCTCTTAAGCCTTGCATCAAGCATTCTAGCTTCGTTTTCGTTGGCATATTGTTTTCTCGGTTTAAAATGATGTACTTCTAGTGTTTGTTCTGTGACTTTCATAGTTTAAAATCTGGATATAGTAGCTTGAATTATTGGATATGTAATGTAATGAATATATTGGTCAAGTCTTTCCAAGTGTTTGAAATTTCTTAATTTTAACCCATAAAGTTGAAAAACATGGGGAGTCTATTAGAAAAGCATCTTATTTCTGATCCAAGTTCAACGAGAAATCAAAGCGCAGTTAATATGTCTCTAAGACTAATACATACATATCTTTCTATGCCTTCATTATTTTACATTAAGAGTAGTGATGTGTGTAAAAGCTTAAGAAAAAGAAGTTTCTTATTTGTCTCAATTTCGTCTCCTCATTGGAGAACATAGAGAACAATGGAAATGAAGAAGCCCAAAATGAAGATCTGGACCTCCCTTTGTTCAACCTACCCACAATCACTACTGCCACAGATAATTTTTCATTTAACAACAAGCTCGGTCAAGGTGGATTTGGGGCTGTGTACAGGGTAATTTTCAGTACAAGAAGAATGAAAAAGAAGAGCTTTCAACCACAGCAATCTTTTCTTATAAAAGTAATTTTCAGGGTACACTAGAAGATGGACAAGAAATAGCTGTGAAGAGGCTTTCGCAGAGCTCTGGACAAGGAGCGAACGAGTTCAAGAATGAAGTAATACTGATTGCGAAACTTCAACACCGAAATCTTGTAAGGCTTCTTGGTTGTTGCATTCATGGAGAAGAGAGACTGCTCATCTATGAATACATGGCCAACAAAAGTTTGGACTATTATATTTTTGGTTTGGCTCTTCTATAAACCTTATTTATGTTGTTTGAAATTTCCTATATTACATGGCTTTGAAATAACTTGAATGATAAACTTATCAGATGAAACAAGAGGTAAAGTCTTAGATTGGCCTAAGCGCTTCAACATTGTCCTCGGGATTGTGAGGGGGCTCATCTACCTTCATCAAGATTCTAGATTGAGGATCATACATAGAGATCTCAAGGCAAGTAATGTTTTACTTGATGGTGAGATGATCCCGAAAATTTCAGACTTTGGCATGGCTCGAACTTTTGGAGGAGATCAAACAGAAGGACTTACAAACAGAGTAGTTGGGACCTTGTACGTATGCATAATTACAATTTGTATGGTTCTTTTGTTTTATCCTAAAACAATGATTTACCATGTATGCTGAATCAGTGATTTAGCAAGTACATCAAGTAAAATCGTCAAGAGTTTTATGAAAAGTAAGTTGATTTAAGGACGTAATTCTGAAAAGGGATCTAAATTTAATGTCCTTTATGCACGCATTCATGTCGTTTTTATTTTGCTTATCTATTTATTGAGTTATTATTATTGTTTTCTTTTTTTTTTTTTTGTGATGCTCTACCAGTGGCTACATGGCACCAGAGTATGCTATTGATGGTCAATTCTCAGTAAAATCCGATGTCTTTAGTTTTGGCATCTTAATGTTAGAGATAGTAAGTGGAAAGAGAAATAGAGGGTTCTATAATCCTAGTGATGACGACATGAACCTCATCGGATATGTAAGTATCAATCAAGGATTGGCCTTTTCTTCAACAAAATTTTACCCCGGACTGAATAATTTTGTTCGAATACTTTTTAGGCGTGGGAGTTATGGAAAGAAGGAAGGCCTTTAGGACTACTTGATGAATGCCTCACTGGGGACACATGTACTCTATCAGAAGCGCAGCGTTGCATCCATGTCGGTCTCTTGTGCGTTCAACAGCTTCCGGAAGACAGGCCGAGCATATCGTACGTGCTGTTGATGCTCGGTGATGATAGGACTCTGCCTCAGCCTAAAGAACCAAGCTTCTTTTTGGGAAAAAAAAGTTCATCCGAAGCAGAAACTTCTTCATCAACAAGGCAAGGGACGTCTTCAACCAATGACTATACCATAAGCCTTTTGTATGCTCGATAGGATTTATTTTCTCACTCGCATTAAACCAATCTTGTACATGAACATAGTTTTGACCTTGAGTTCTTATGTCCATACAAATGATGTCAATCTTAGTTCTTATGTGAAGTTCATAAAAGGTAGTAGGATAAAAGTGGGAGATACCTCCGCCTATATGAAGTTTCCTCCGCCTATATTTTGTTTTCTTTCTATATAACTCAGTTCATTTATGTGCATATATAGATACACAAGAGAAATATATAGAGATGTAAAATCGTTGTTGGATGGCATTGTGACAGGTCCTATACAGTTTTGTAGCGGTTTTTTAGACCCTGTGCCCCCTTATTTCTACCCTCTTTATGTTTTTTAGATATATCATGCCACGTCAACTAAAATGGCATGTCAATTAGAGTATAATGCTACATACATTAAAATGAAAAAACCCTTAGAAACACCGTTGGTGTTGAGAGTGCACCTCACTTGTCGGCTCCACATTGTGGTGCCTGATCTCTATTACATTGTGGTGTCTATATCACCAGTACCTCATAACATTGTTAATTGAAATGCTGCTGATATAATATTATTAGAAGGACACGAAGCTAAAAACATCAATGAGAGCATGCGACTCAAATCCCATTTATTTCAACTTTACAATCTCATTTGTCAGCGGGAGATAACTCCGCCTATATAAAGTATCCTTTTCCATTAGTTCAAGCCAAAATGCAGTCCACAAATTTAGATGTCCTCTGGTGTTGTTTTAGAAGTCAACAAAAATTAAAGTCATTTATCTTTTTGTTTTGTTCTTTGGTTATATTTCAATTTAGAAATGCAGGAATAGATGTGCTAGAGAGGTGGTTGTTTTATGAGAAAACTACTCTTTTATAATAGTCAGCTTCTATCTAACCTTGTGGACCAAGTATAATTGAGCCATGTGACACCTATCATAAATGTAGCCGTATTCTTCGGAAGCTTCTTGGCTTGCTCCCTCTAGGCAAGGGCAGAAAATTCTTTTATATGCAAATAAAAGTTATGTAAATTTATTTTTAGCATGGAAAAAGAAAAAAAAAAAAAAAACATCACAATGTCTAGAACTTGTCCATAGAACTAAAACCAATAAGTAACTATCAATGGATTGGCGTAGAAGTAATGATGCATTTTTATTTTTTTATTTTTTCACCTAGGATAGTGCTTAGAGTTTGATATTCCACAGCTCCGCTTAAGACCCTGCCCAACCAATATGTTTTGTGGTGTTGGAATACGATATCCATATCTTCAACAATAATGTCATTCAAATTATGCTAAGACCTTGATGGCATCAAAGCTGTCACGGTATCCATCATCCAGCATCCGGTAAACTATGCTCAAGAGAATTCAAACCACCCAAAAATAGTTTGTTAATTGTTACAAATACAAATTTCCTCATGGTTTGTATTAGTAAATCTCCGTTCATTTCACCGATTTGTATTTAGAATTTGAGTTTTGCTACAGTAAAATGCTCTTAAAAATAATCACATCTAACTTTTTTGTTACAGTAAAAAGCTCTCACATAAAGTCATATCTCAACTCAAATTAAAAACTCGAATAAGCGAACTAAACGGGCCTTAATAACTATGACAAAAGATTAAGGGATATTTACCTTTGTATACCTTATGTTTTAAGTTTATTCAAAATTTATACCTTCAGTTTTTTTATCTCATCAAGTGTATACCTTTAAATTAGATTTAATATACAAATCTATGCCTTATCTCGGTCAATAATTGATTTTGACATTTAAAATGACTAAACTATCCTTATGAAAAGTAAAAAAAAAAAACACTAAAACTTTCCAATATTAGGATAGTTAAGAATTAATAACAAAAAAAAATTGTAAGTTTAAATTTTTTTTTTAGGTTTTTTCCTTTTTCTATGTTTTTATTCAAGAGTATTTTATGTATTTTTAAGGTTGAAATCGAGAATTGATTGTGAAAAGATATAAATTTTAGTATTAAATCTAATTTGAAAGCATACATTTGATTAGATAAAAAAATTAAAAATATAGATTATAAATAAACTCAAAACACATGGTATAAAAATATAAATATCCCAAATATTAATCAAGATTGACTTATTAGAAGTGAGAATTACAAGCCTAACATCATTAAACAACATAAAAAATGAAAAAATTATAGAATTTATATGTGTTTGAATTTTTACTTATCATTCTTGATTAATAACATTTTAAGAGATATTTGTCTCTTTTTCTAAAAAATCATTCTATACCAAGCTTCCATACAAAATAGAAGGACAATTCTTCTTTTTTGCATTTGGGTCTGATTAAAGGGCAAGGATCTGGATCGGTTACTTTGATCATTGTAGTGGGTCCCGAAGCAAGATTTTCATTCACTTACTTTGGCAAGGGAAATTGTAACGTACACGCCATTTTGTAAAGCCATTTGTAGTAAATAGCATATTTACTAACAGTGAAAATAAATAACATAATTTAAAATTTAAATACATAGTATTCCAATTTTACTCTTATATATTTTTATCTAGTAAATGTTACATTTAATCAGTAAATCTTTCATTTACTAAACATTAACTTCTTAAAAATTATATTTTGATCCTTTAAGTTTTTTAAATTTATTTTTGGCCCCATAATTTTAAAAATATTACATTTTGACCATTTTTTTTTTTTTGTGCATAAACACACCTGGTAACAAATTTACTTGGTAAATGTATCATTTACCAACTAACAAGTATTCCAATTTTACGCTTATTTTTATTTGGTAAATGTTTTATTTACTAGACAAACCCAATTTTTGTATTTTAGTAAATAATAAAATTACCATTTAAATCATCAATTTACCAAAAATTAACATACGGTTTACAACATTAAAGTCTATGTTTGGCTATCAAACCCTTGAATTTTCAAAAAATTACATTTTGACCTAAATTTAATTTTTTTTTGGCATATCCTCCCTTGATAAATGAAGGATTACTACGTAAATCTATCATATACAGATGAATTTACTCGATAAATGCATCATTTACCAACCAATAGGTATTCTAAATTTACGCTTATTTTTATATGGTAAATGTTCTATTTACCTTATAAATCTTTCATTTACCAGACAAACCTAATCCATCATTTACCACGTAAATCCTTCATTTACCTAATTAAACATAATTTATTTGTTGATAAATGAAGCATTTACAAAGTAAATTTTACATTTACCAACAAAGAGAGCCAGTGGTGGAGTCAAGAATTTTTTTCAGTGGGGGTGTGACTGAACTAAAATTTTAAGCTAAAATTATAATGTAATAATTTTTAACCTTAATTCATCTATTTTATTATTTTTGTTTTAAATGAATTAAGATTGTAGTAAGTTAAACTTTTTTTAGAATTAATAGAGTTAAATTTAGTATTCAAAGTTTAAAAACTTGTAAATTTACATTGTAAAAGGTCTAATTGAAATTTTCTTTAAAAAATTACAGAGAAATTGTTGGTAATTGTTTTCTTAAAGCATGAGATTTAATCAGATATTTATTATTTATTTAATAAAAAAAAATTTTCATTATTTATGTTCATGTATTATTGAATACTTTATGAATATCATTAAAAATTCCGTGATTATTTATGTAACCTTAAATATTGTATGTAAAAGTTATGTACGAGAAGATAATATTTCAAAATAATAACTCAAATATGCTCATAATGAATTTAATTAAAGTTTCAGAATCTTTGAGAGGCTTACCCTAGAAGAACAAATGGCTCTAGACTCTATCGATGATGAAAACTCATTCTTTACTTGAAGGATTCGATTGAAATAAGATTCTTACCTAGGAAATAAGAAAAATTTAGATTAATAGACATCCATGGAGAGAAATTATTTAAATTAGGTCTTTTAGAGAGGAACTTACCAAAACGGATGCAAGAACTCCTATTTTCGGATTAATAGGAACTTACCAAAACGGATGCAAGAACTCCTATTTTCGGATTAATTGTGAACCTAACTTGAGAGAGAGAGAGAGAGAGAGAGAGAGAGAGAGAGAGAGAGAGAGAGAGAGAGAGAGAAGAGGGGAAAGAGAGAGTGTCACAGACACGTGCGAGAGAGAGAGAGAGAGAGAGAGAGAGAGAGGAAGATGGAGAGAGAGAGAGAGAGAGAGAGAGAGAGAGAGTAAAGAGGAGAAGGAGAATGTCTCATAGACTTGAGAGTACTGATAATTCCCTTTTTTCTCTTTTTTTTTAATTAAATTGAGAGAGAGAGAGAGAGAGGAGAAGGAGAATGTCTCATAGACTTGAGAGTACCGATAATTCCCTTTTTTCTCTTTTTTTTTTTAATTAAATTGAGAGAGAGAGAAAGAGAGAGAGAGAGAGAGAGAGAGAGTAAAGAGGAGAAGGAGAATGTCTCATAGACTTGAGAGTACCAATAATTCCCATTTTTCTCTTTTTTTTTTAATTAAATTTTAGAGTAGCTAATTTTCTAGTGTGGTGCTGGGTGGTGACTAGAAATCACCCAATCAAAAACTTTCTCAAAACCCATTAGCTTTCAAAAAGCGGCCCAACTATTTCTAAAATTCATATTTTGGGTTACCTTACTTTTCAAAAGTAATATTTTTGACATTGAACTTGGCAAAAATCGCAAGATTGGCCTCGTAATAGAATTTTTTTGAAAATTTTCTTATTGACTAATTTTGACGCTTCGATCAATATTACGACGTTAAAACTTCTATTTAGAATTTAATTTTATGAGTTTTGCTCTAATTTTAACTATCACGGGAACATGTACGCGAATGACACGTTTAATTGATCGTGTGTGAATCATGGAGATTAAATCTCATTAGAGTTATCATAAAAATCATATACCACACAAAAACCATTGAATTACCAAAATCTAATTAGCAAAATTAATGAGTGAGGGTAGAGGGCCTTACATGGGGGGTGCCCAACACACGTACTGAAAGGTAAAACTGGGAAGTTAGAACCACTCTCGAAAGTATGTATATTCATGGGATACCCAGAAAGGACAAAAAAAAAAACCTTTTTGGAGTATGACTATATGATAGATTTCAAGCCCAAAAGTAAAGTTGTGTTACAAGAGTTACTTTCTGATAAGATCGGACCACAACTGACAAGTGTTGTCAAAAGACATAGAGAAAAGACGACAGTTCATGATCAGACTCCGGTGTAGCCACGCCGCAATAGGAGGAAAATAAGATTACCTGATTACTACACAAGGCAATGGAAAACTCTGACATGGAAAAATGGCAAGAGGCCATGAAACTAGAGATGGAGTCCATGTACTCTATCTCAGTTTGGAAACTTGTTGATCTACCTAAAGGTTTTGAACCAATCGGGTGCAAATAGATATTCAAAAGGAAAAGAGGAGCAGATCGAAAATGAGAGACTTATAAAGTTAGACTTGTGGCTAAGGGTTATACCTAGAATGAAGGAGTTTATTATGAAGAAATTTTCTCACTGGTGATCAATGCTTAAATCTATCTAGATACTCGTATCCATTGCAGCATGTCTACATTATAAAATTTGCCAAATGAATGTCAAGACCGAGTTTCTAAGCAACTATCTTGAGGAAACTATTTACATGCAACAACCAAAGTATTTCATAACTAAAGGTTAGGATTAGAAAGTTTGTAAGCTGAAGAGGTCCATTTATGAACTGAAACAGGCTTCTAGATCATGGAACATTAGGTTTGATGAGGCCATTAAGTCTTATGCATTTGATCAAAGTGAGGATGAGCCATGTGTCTACAAGTATAAGAAGGAAAAAAAATGTGGGTTTCTTAGTTCTTTATGTGTATGACATTCTACTTATTAGGAATGATGTGAAAACCATGACAAACGCAAGGAAGTGGTTACCCAACCAATTCTAAATGAAAGATTTTAGAGAGGCAAACTATTTTCTTGGGATCAAGATTATTCGAGATCGCAAGAATAGGCTGTTAGCACTGTCTCAGACATCCTATATTGACAAAGTGATGATCAGGTTCTCAATGCAAAACTCTAAGAAAGGTAATTAGCCTTCTAGGCATGATTTATCTTTTTGAGAAGTAATGTCCTAAGACTCCACAAGAGGACGTGGACATGAGACAGTACCTATATATATCTACTGGAGGGAGCCTCATAAGTACGATGATGTTACTAGGTTGAATATCTGTTATACAGTAGGAGCGGTCAGTTGTTATCAGTCAAATCCAATATAATATCATTAGATAGCAGCGAAGTGGATTCTCAAGTATCTGAAGAGAACGAGAAACTATATGTTAGTTTATTTTGGTGGAGACTTATCTTTCACCGGATACACTTACTCTGACTTTCAGTCAAATAGGAATTCTCGAAGGTCGACATCTGATTTTATTTTATACTAGGTGGTGGAGCCATTGTCTGGAGAAGTGTCAAGCAAAGGTGTGTTGCTAACTCCACCATAGAGGCGACAGTGAACTTCAATGTCAAAGGCATAGTCGAGATAGGTGATGTAGCAATACTAAAAATTGAGACGGAGAACAATCTTACAAATCTATTCACGAAGACATTCCGCTAAATTTTTTTCATAGACACTAGAAGGTTTTAGGATTAGAGAGATGTCGCACCTACTTTTGGACAAGTGAGAGATTGTTGAAAATGGTGTCCTAAGAGTATGAGATGTAATAAAGAATATTATTATTTTGTGTGCATGTATTAATGAATACTGTATGAATATCATTGAAAATTTCACAATTATTTATGTAACCTTAAATATTGCATATAAGTGTAAGTCATATTGCATATAAGTTTTAGGACAAATTTTATAAATTCCACCTATGTCATGCCCCCTAAACTCTAAAATGTGCATGTTGTGCCCCATGAACTTTGTTACTTGTGTCAACACACCCCCTGAGGTTAACTTCGTTAAGTTTTTTAACAAAAATAATTATAAAAAAAAAAAAAATAAATACCGCCCCCCCCCCCCCCCCCCCCCGAACTTTGTCACTTGTGCCAATATACCCCCTGAACTTTAAAATGTACATGTTTTGCCCCCGAACTATAATATGTCTCCAAATTTTCTCCTCCATCTTGATTATATCAGGTTTTTTAAACGAAAATATTGATATGACCATTAAATTACTAATTATCTATAATATTTGAGGTTTATTGAATACATTCTCCTCTAAAAATGTTAGTTAAGCACCAATTCTCAAAACATTAGTAGATTAGAGGCAACAAAGAGGGAAAAAATGAGGAGCAAATATGTATAATGTAATGAATTTTGTTATTTTTTTCTTCATATTCCACCTAGATAGAATTGCTAGAAGTGCTTGACATAAAATATGTTTGTGCTTTATACATATATAGAATTTTTAAATTTGAATGCATTCATGTCATTTATTTTATTGTACCTTTAAAAAAAATCAACACAAACCTTAAGAAACCCATTAACTTTACAAAATTTAAAGGTCAAACATCATAGATAATTAGCAATTTAATGGTCATATCAGCATTTTTATTCAAAAAACTAATGGAATCAAGATGGAGGGAGAAAAGTTAGAGACATATCATAGTTCGGGGGGCAAAACATGTACATTTTAAAATTTAAGGGGCATATTGACACAATTGACCAAGTTCAGGGGGTGTTTATAAGTGTTTTTGCTAAAAAAAACTTAACAGAGTTAACCTCAAGGGTCATGTTGACACAAGTCACAAAGTTTAAGGGGAATTTATAAAATTTGTCCTAAGTTTTATATACTAGAGGATAATATTTAAGGATAATAATCGAAATAAGTCAATAATGAATTTAATTAAAGTTCAGAATCTTTGATTAAAACATTATTAATATATGATATTCCCATTAAGAATGGAAGAAGCTTATCTGCATCATTGATATAGAGGCATATCAAATGATGAGATTATGTATGATTGGGACAAGACACAATATGAATTTATGATAATTTCTTTTAAATAAAGAAATGCTAATTAAGTCTGCCGACTATCATATATAGAATAATCTTAACCTTGAGTTATTAGCAGACTCCTATTATGGACTCTTGTCTTTTGACTTACTTGGTATGGATTTCGAGATTACTAAATCCTATTCCTTGTATCTTGAGACTTGATGAAGTAAGTAGCTGAGAATATTAATATACAGATGGAATCCATTCCTTCTTGAGAAAGATGCAGATAAATAATTCTCTTGAGGGTTGATTTGATCCTTTGATTAGTAGAGCTTCGATTCATGAATTCATTTTATGAATCACTATCAATTAGAAAATCTATGGTACTTAAGGATAAAGATGAAATAAGAGACATTAACAGATTTCACCTAGTTCTAATTATGAATTATTTATGAAGGGTCAATCTATATGAAGTGGCTATATTAAATGGACGTTTCACAGATGTAAACTGTTGGGGCTCTTTTGGAGAGGGTCTGTCGACGTAGAAGGTGTGAAACTCGTGGCCTCGTTTGGTTCGCTATGACTGTGCACTCACCGACTGACGTGGTCGGAGAGCTGCTGAGGGTACCTCCTGGCGTCGACAGTGGCCGGGATGATGAGGTTGGCCCTGGCTGAGGTAGGCAAAACCCGGATGTCCCCAAGGAAGACAGTATCCGAGGGCGACACCCATTGCGGTTTTAGCTCCGTGACGTTAAGGAATTTTCGATGGGGATCTCCCAGTGAGCGTATAGTGTGGGAGAGGAACGTGACTAGTTTATGGAGGAGGTTTCTAAGTGGGTAATGGAGTTATACTTGTCTGTTTGTGAATAAAATGATCCCGACTGACGTAGAGTGTGAAGGGAGTGAAATAGTCAATCTCGAGGTGTTGGGCTGTGGTTAAGGGCTTTTGGTGTTTCAGGAGCTTTTGTTACCACTTCCAATGGGGAGAACGCCTAGAAACTTGTTCTAGAGGGACTTCACCGGAAGTTATGGAGAATATAATTCTCCGTCGGTCGATCTGATAGAAACCAGAAAATCAGAGGAGTTAGAACAGAATACCTTGATCTGCCCTTCTCCCTATTTTCCCGTGTATTGTTTCTTTTTTGAGAGGTTTGGGCCACGATATTTATAGGCCAGGATCGTGGTAAAGAAAAAGGAGGGAAGCTTTCCCGCCAATCGTCTGGGATTTTGGCTGCAATTCCCCTCAGAGGTCCCTGTCGGTAAGACATTTTCAGTGGGATCCAAAGGCAGTTTTTGATGATCCCAGAGGAATGTTTACCCCAGAAGGGAATGTAACAGGTTGCTGGGTAGCCAGACGTGGCTTTGTGGCCATTTGGACAAGATCAGGGAGTGGCAGCCGGACGTGGTTTTGTGGCCAGTTTCTGGGCGAGGTGAGGGGGTGGCAGGCAGACGTGGCTTCGTGGCCATTTGGGCAAGGTCAGGGGGTGGCAGCCAGACGTGGCCACTTGGGCGAGGTCAGGGAGTGGCAACGGGGTGAACAGAGATTTTTCCCCTCCCACTCATATGTATTCTGGCCTTTCACGGTGTTTTTTGAGGAATGGACTGCCTTGAGCTGAGAAGGCAAAAGTTGGACGAAGAAAAGGAAAAGAAAGATGTGGAGAAATGTTGCTTTGTGTCTCAATGTGAGGTAGTGGGCTAATACGTTTTTCCTGGACTGTCTATAGGTTTTACTCTATCTAATTTCCTCCATAACCCACATTATCCTAATTTCCTCATAGACCCAGGACCACCCCAAGTGGGCCAAGGATCTAATTGGGCCGGATAAAATAGGTCCAGTCACATTCCTTAACCTGCCAAACCATGGCCCACATAGAAGTCCCCGAACGTAGCTTGGGTCCACGTACCATACCATACACGGCCCAATATGAAGAGTATAATTCTAAATTTATAGTAGAGTAACTTTAGAATTAATTAATGGATTTATGTGTTTGATAAATTATTAATTTTATTAGAGCTTGATATTATTGATTCAAGAATCTCTGCATCATCCTTGTAATTCTACAAGACATTAAGGATAAAACGAAAAATTTATAATTATGGAATTCTAAATTAATATCACTTAAAACAATTAATTGAGAATTAATTAGATATTAAATAATGTAATTATTTAATGGGTAATTTTAGAATACACATGTTGTGAGACCACATGATCTACACACCTAGCACTAGAGGAATCTTTCTGGAATTCAGGTGATTGCTCTCCAAGTTATCTAATTTACTTGTTAGACAAATTATCCAATTGAAATTCAAATCAGTTTGAAATTTGACTTTAAATAAAATTTGAATTTGAGTCAATATTAGACAATACAATAAGGAAAGAATTTTTTCCTCCTTCTGGATAAGGTAGCGCCTACCACAGGGATTCTATGGTGGTTGAATTTCACAAGTCCAAGGAGAGAAAAATCGTTCCAAAATTAAATAGGAATTAATCTTGATTTCAATTGAGATTTAAAATAAAAATTAATCTCTAATTTCCTATAACCTTATCTTAGAGATACATTAGACTCCTCATGAGACTCTAATTGGTACTCTATAAATAGGTAGGAGCCAAAAATTTGAGAACATAATTTTGGCTCACCAAACTTAGTGGTGGTTGAATTTTAGAGAGAAAAGGGAGAAGAGTTCTTCCAAATTCCCAGCTCCACATCGTACATGTGTTTATATTTGTGGAAGACTAGTGAGTTGAGTGCTAATCTTGTTTTTTGTTTCAGGTGTGCCCACACACAGTCTTCGTAGAGTCAAGGAGTAAACGAGGAAGATTCTTGGTGATATGAGAACTAGAGCACTTAGATTGTTCATGGTCAAAGAATTCAAGCTGTCATACTAATCGGCCGCTAGGCATATTTTTAAATTAATTAGATTAATTTCCTAATTATAAATTTATATAATTTATAGTGTTTACAAAAGTTTTTATAAAAATATTTGTTTGTACTCGATCTGCATTACCGCGCTTCCGTATCCGAAATCGTTTTGAAAGCCAACAATGTCATCTTCTCATCAGATTAATGGTGTTCTTGAATTTGTGGCTTAACTGGATTCAAACGGTGATCATGAGTTTTAAAGCCACGTTCGTTTCGCTTGTTCATCTTAAGAATTTGAGTTAAAAAGTGAATTCATGTGAGAGAAAATACTACAATAAAAAAAATTAAATTTTAATTTTTATTAGAGAAAATACTGTAGCAAAAATTTGTGTTACGATTCAAACTAGTAAAAGGAATGAGCTGAAATAGTTTTAGTAATTTACAGTTTGATTTTTGTCGACTGTAGAGAACACGGTCTCTACAACTACCAAACTTTTAATATCACTTATAAATGAAGTAAGGTCCCTGAACTTTTCAAATTTAGTGATTTAGTCCCTAAACCTTTTTTCTTAACAATCAACACCCCAAACTTATAGTTGTTGAAACTTTCAATCTTTATTGCTCAAATTTATTAAAATTTTGGTGATTTTTTACGCCTAGGTTACAAATGATAGTCTAATAAAGGCATTGGTGTTCCTTTTTGTTTAGTTTCAATACAAACACATTTAAAAAAGTTGAGCTTAATTTAATCATAACTTAAACTTTAATCAAAATTTTAACATAAAATTTTGTTAATACTAAATAAAAATATCATCAATTTACTTTTTAAGCTGTCACTAGTAGGTTTGACACAAAAAAAAATTAAAAGTTTAACGAATTTGAGCGACGAGGACTAAAAAGTATTAAAAATTAAAAGTTCTAATGGTTGATTGCCAGTAAAAAAAATGTTATGGACTAAATTGTTAAATTTGAAAAGTTCAAAGGGTGTTGGTACAAAATAGCCATTAAATAAATAAACAAACCATAAAAGTGCAGACCCAAATGTAAAAAATGTCCCCACATTTTCTCAAGTCCTGCAACGTTTTACCCATCAACACCAAAAACTTCTCATTTTCCACCCACAAAACAAAGTACTCTAGCACCTGCAACTTGGGCTGAAGTAAAAATTGGCGAAAAAGATGTACAACAGTGCTAGAGAAACCATGGACCTTCTTTCTCTTGCTTTTTCAATTGGGTTTTGTCATTTCTTTTGCTTCATAGAATTCTCAGCCGCCATTGACGCCATAACTCAAAACCAGTCCATAACCAAAGCGACAAGCTTGGTCTCCAAAAATGGAAGCTTCGAACTTGGTTTCTTCACTCCGAGCGCAAATTCGAAGGATCTTTTCGTGGGAATCTGGCACAAGAACAAAATCCCACTTAGAACTGTCGTTTGGGTGGCCAATCAGCACAACCCCATCAAGAATTCAAATGGGGTTTTAAAGATAAACGACACAGGTAATGCCATCCTTCTTGGTCAGAACAGCTCTGTCGTTTGGTCAACAAACTCGTCACTAAAACAAGTCCAAAACCCAGTTTTGCAGCTCTTAGATTCTGGGAATTTGGTCCTAAAAGACGGAAATAAGTATTTTTGGCAAAGTTTTGAATATCAAATGAAAAGCGTTGTAATTTCAGACTCAAAAGACTCGTGTGATGATTCTGGTTTCTGTGGCCCAAATGGAATGTGTGACATTAGTAAGGTTCCACTTTGTAGCTGCCCAAAAGGGTTTAAGCCCAAGTCACCAGAAACACTGAAAACCTTGGATTATAAAGAGGGTTGTGTACGGAATGAGGAATTGGAATGTGGGAAAACGGATTATGGGTTTATCAAATTTGTTGGGGTGAGATTGCCAGATGCCAAAAATTCTTGGGCTGATCAGAAAATGAGTCCCAAGGAGTGCAAAGAAAAGTGCTTGAAAAATTGTTCTTGTACGGCTTATATAAGCTCAGGTGCTAATGGAGGTGTTAGTTGTACCATTTGGTTAGGCGACCTTGTTGGTCTTAGAGATGCCTTGAATGGTGGCAAAAATCTGTTTGTTAAAATGCCATCTTCAGAGATAGGTATGAAGAATCTCTCTCTCTCTCTCTCTCTCTCTCTCTCTCTCTCTCTCGTTTTAATCTTTTTGCTCCTCATTTTGTAGGGTCTTTCATCTCACGTTAGTTAATGGTTCCATGTCGAAATTTGATTCTTTCCCTTGTTTTCCTTCTTTGCGAAAATAGAAGTTTTGATTTTTCTGCTAAAAAAAGGACTTCATTGGGTCTCTTTATTGTCAACACTTCATTGGGTCTCTTCAATTTCAATTTCTTGTTCTGTTGTGCTTGATGATGATTTCATTTGATTCCCACCGAAAATATGATTACTTCCCATGTTTTAGCAAGTTCTTCTCAAATTTTTGTCCTGTGGAATTTAACTTTGAAGATGAGAAACATGGGAACAAAGTGAAGATAGTGGCGATCACTGTAGCTACTTCTGTTTTCATCATCACTGGGGTATTGTTAGCAGTTTACTACATACGAAGAAACAGGAAAACCATCAAAGGTAATATCTCGTATCTGAATATTTTTCCCCGTATCTACTACAATTGAATGTACTACTACTACGATGTACTACTACTACTATTTTAGTTTGCTCAACTTGTAAATGGTTCTTGGTTCTTCTTCTTACTACTACTCCTACTACAACTTGTAAATGGTTCTTGGTTCTTCTTCTTACTACTACTACAACTTGTAAATGGTTCTTGGTTGTAAATGGTTCTTCTTCTCTTAAGCCTTGAATCAATCATTATAGCTCCATTGTCATTGGCATATTGTTTTCTCGGTTGAAAATGATGTACTTCTACTGTTTGTTCTGTGACTTTAATAGTTTATAATCTGCATATAGTGGCTTGAATTATTGAATATGTGATGTAATGAATATTATATTGGTTAAATCTTTCCAAGTGTTTGAAAGTTCTTAATTTACACCCATAAAGTTGAAAAACTTGGAGAGTCTATTAGAAAAGCATCTTATTTCAGATCCAAGTTCAATGAGAAATCAAAGCGCAGTTACTATTTCTCTAATACTAATACGTACATATCTTCTCTCCCTTCATTATTTTACATTACGAGTAGTGACGTGTTCCAAAATTTAAGGGAAAACAAGTTTCTTTCTTGTCTCAATTTTCTTCTCCTCATTGGTGAACATAGAGAACAATGGAAATGAAGAAGGCCAAAAGGAAGATCTGGACCTGCCTTTGTTCAACCTACCCACAATAGCTACTGCCACAGATAATTTTTCATTCAACAACAAGCTCGGTCAAGGTGGATTTGGGGCTGTGTACAAGGTAATTTTCAGTTTTTCTGTACAAGAAGAACGAAAAAGAAGAGCTTAAAACCACAGCAATCTTTTCTTATAAAAGTAATTTTCAGGGTACACTAGAAGATGGACAAGAAATAGCTGTGAAGAGGCTTTCGCAGAGCTCTGGACAAGGAGCGAACGAGTTCAAGAATGAAGTAATACTGATTGCAAAACTTCAACACCGAAATCTTGTAAGGCTTCTTGGTTGTTGCATTCAAGGAGAAGAGAGACTGCTCATTTATGAATACGTGCCCAACAAAAGTTTGGACTACTATATTTTTGGTTTGGTTTTTTCATCGACCTTATTTATGTTGTTAGAAATTTCCTATATTACATGGCTTTGCAATAACTTGAATGATAAACTTATCAGATGAAACAAGAGGTAAAGTCTTAGATTGGCCTAAGCGCTTCAACATTGTCCTTGGGATTGTGAGGGGGCTGATCTACCTTCATCAAGATTCTAGATTGAGGATCATACATAGAGATCTCAAAGCAAGTAATGTTTTACTTGATGGTGAGATGATCCCGAAAATTTCAGACTTTGGCATGGCTAGAACTTTTGGAGGAGATCAAATAGAAGGAGTTACAAACAGAGTGGTTGGGACCTTGTACGTATGCATAATTACAATTTGTATCATTCTCTTGTTTTGTCCTAAAACGATGATTTACCATGTATGCTGAATCATTGATTTAGCAAGTACATCAAGTAAAATCGTCATGAGTTTTATGAAAAGTAAGTTGATTTAAGGACGTAATTCTGAAAAGGGATCTAAATTTGTTGTCCTTTATGCACGCATTCATGTCGTTTTTATTTTGCTTATCTATTTATTGAGTTATTATTATTGTTTTCTTTTTTTTTTTTTTTGTGATGCTCTACCAGTGGCTACATGGCACCAGAGTATGCTATTGATGGTCAATTCTCAGTAAAATCCGATGTCTTTAGTTTTGGCATCTTAATGTTAGAGATAGTAAGTGGAAAGAGAAATAGAGGGTTCTATAATCCTAGTGATGACGACATGAACCTCATCGGATATGTAAGTATCAATCAAGGATTGGCCTTTTCTTCAACAAAATTTTACCCCGGACTGAATAATTTTGTTCGAATACTTTTTAGGCGTGGGAGTTATGGAAAGAAGGAAGGCCTTTAGGACTACTTGATGAATGCCTCACTGGGGACACATGTACTCTATCAGAAGCGCAGCGTTGCATCCATGTCGGTCTCTTGTGCGTTCAACAGCTTCCGGAAGACAGGCCGAGCATGTCGTACGTGCTGTTGATGCTTGGTGATGATAGGACTCTGCCTCAGCCTAAAGAACCAAGCTTCTTTTTGGGAAAAAAAAGTTCTTATTCATAAAAGGTAGTAGGATAAAAGTGGGAGATACCTCCGCCTATATGAAGTTTTCTCCGCCTATATTTTGTTTTCTTTCTATATAACTCAGTTCATTTATGTGCATATATAGATACACAAGAGAAATATATAGAGATGTAAAATCGTTGTTGTAGGGCATTGTGACAGGTCCTATACTGTTTTATAGCGGTTTTTAGACCCTGTGCCCCCTTATTTCTACCCTCTATGTGTTTAAGATATATCATGCCACGTCAATTAAAATGGCATGTCAGTTAGAGTATAATGCCACGTACATTAGAATGAAAAAATGCTTGGAAACACTGTTGGTTTTGAGAGTCCACCCCACTTGTCAGCTCCACGTTGTGGTGCATGATCTCTATTAGTGTGGTGTCTATATCACTGCTGTCTTATAACATTGTTCATTGAAATGCCGCTGATATAATATTTATTAGAGAGACACGAAACTGAAATCAAATCCCATTATTTTCAACTTTACAATCTCAATTGTCAGCCTCTGATATTCGGGTTGAGACAACTTGCTGCTTCTATTAATGAGAAAACCAACTGGTTAAGGATATGTACATTAAAAATTAAAAAGGGAGAAAGAGGAAAATATGTCAAGATTTGAGATGAATTAAAATTAATAGGTCAATAGTTTACATAAATTAATAAATATGTCAAATTACTGTTTTCGTCCATAACTTGTCTGGTTATGAACCATAACTTGACAAGTTATTATCTATAATTGTCCATAACTTATCTGGCTATGAACCATAACTTGACAAGTTTATCCATAACTTATCTGGTTATGAACCATAACTTAACAATTTATGACCTATTAATTTCTATAACTAAAAATTGACCTATATACTTTCTTAAGCTTTCCATATTGACTTATTTTCTACAATTTCCCAATTAAAAAACAGTAACTCCGCCTATATAATGTACCCTTTTCCATTAGTTCAGGCCAAAATCTAGTCCACAAATTTAGATGTCCTAAGTCAACAAAAATTAATAAGCCATTTATCTTTTCATTTTGTTCTTTGGTTAGATTTCAATTTAGAAATGCAGGAACATACAAGCTAGAGAGGTCGTTGTTTTAAGAGAAAACTACCCCTTTATAATAGTAGGCTTTTGCCTAAGAAGTAATTACATAAAAGGCCCGAGTCTAAAAATGTCTTCTATTTACAATACTAGAAAAAGATTCACTTGTGCCTAATATGGAATATTTTATTACTGATTTGCCCTTATATCTTTTTATGAGCATGTTCCTAATTTGGTATATTTTCATATTTATTTTAGGATATTTTCTTTGATTATAAACCTGATTTGACTTTCCTTTTTTCCTCATTTAATATTTTGTCATCAATTAATTGATTTTATACTGATATGATATTTTAAACTAGGATTTTCCCTCCCATTATATTAAAAAACGAATGTTTGCTGCTCAGTTTTGTGCTTTTGAGGCGACATCTGATTTGGTTCCAAGAGAGGGTGGCCAAGTTTTCATTCCGAGTTTGTTTCACTATGTAATTATCATTCAAATAGTGGTTATTTTGATTAATGAAATTGGGTTTTATTTTATCCTTTTCAAATTGGGGTGTGTTTTTTTTTTTTTTTTTTTTTTTTTTTTTTTTTTTTTTTAATGATTTACATGTTCTGTTCGCTACTGATTGAAATAATAAATTTAATGAAATTGTAGGATTTCTGGCTCATATATTTTTTTCATTACTTACTTTTCACTGTCATTCTTATAATGATATTTAGTTTTGATTCTCATTCTCTTGCATATTCTGTATATTAGTTATCATATTTATTACTGTATATTATGGTTTTCATTATCATTCTTTCTCATTCTCTTGTATATTCTGGTTCTTCTCAACAGTTTAGTCCAGTAATGAGAGGAAAATCTCTCTTAGTGAACGCTACCACATTGCCACTAATATTGAAGTGCAACTCCGAGCTGGTGTGGGAGCAGTCTTAAGATTAGGTGGTGGAGCAACTGGGGTATGAATTTAAGTCTCATTCAGTTCGTTGATTTGAGTCTTTAATTTGATCTAAGATGTGATTTTATATGAGTTTTTTACTGTAACAGAAAAAAATATAACTTCTTGTTAGAGTTTTTAACTGTCGTAAAATTAAAATTGAAAATTCGAATCGGTAAAATGAACATGACCTTATTAATTTCTATATCTAAGAAATGACCAAAACAACCTTTCTGAAAAAGTGAAATCTAGCTATCCGTCAAGCCTTTTAATTCCTTAATCACATCAATTTTCGAGTAGTTGTTAATCTTGAATGTTTTCGTTCGAGTATATTCCAGCGAAGGGTCCTGCATATTTTAGTCACGAGAATACTCATTTCACTTATTTAGAATGTATTTAACAATAATTATGAAAATCAAAAGATAACTATAGTAGTGAAAGCTCCACTGAAATGAACATTAACATATGCTATTTCATTAAGGACGACCTTTTATTTATAAAATACAGTTACTTTTAATGAAACTGACTGTACAATAATGAACAAAATAATCAACAGCAACGAAATAATGAAAACCATATATAGTCAACCCAAAATTATCATAACGAAACTAATTTCACAGTCTATAGATTGAGTTAAACAGAATGAACATAATCAAAATAATAATCAATAGCAATGTAAGAATGAACATATAATGAAAAACATATAATCACCATAAAGAATAGAATGATCTTAAAGAACAAAATAATCGATAGCATTGTATGAATGAAAAACATATAATGAACCAAAACAGAAGCAGAAAATATTAATCTTTTTTTCAGAAGAACGCTCATAATGAAATTTATTTTCACAGCCAATGGGTTGGGTTAAACAGAATGATCATAATGAACGTAATCATGATGAATGACTTAACAAAAACATGGCCTTCAAAAAATTATGATAATGAAGAATGTACAAAACAATGAATGTGCATATTATAACAAGTACTAAGATTTAATGAAACTGAATTTTTAACATATACCAAAATAATGAACAGCATTATGATAATGAAAAACAAACTACGGGCCTAAAAAAAAAACACAAATCAATGCCTATTTGATTCACTTCCTCGAATCGTAATCCAAAAAATAATTCACAACCCATGCTTCAATAGAATAACACACATAAATTGAAAATTGTTTTCGGAAATCTAAAGAAAATAGTTTGATGAGAATGATCATAAGGACACTGATGGCAAATCCACAAAATTATGATAATGAAAAACACAAAAACGATTAAGCAAAATCAAAAAAATTAAACAAAAATTCAAAAAAATGTAATTGAACATTCACGGTAATTGAACGGGTTCAGTATTACCACTATGTTTTGTGGAATGGCCTCTGCGTTTGATGATTCCCCATCTTTAGAACTCCGGCTTCGCGCTGTTGTAGAAGACACCGTCGGCATGTTCTTTGTGCCGACTCTTTCATCTCTCTCGTTGAGTTTCTTCGCCGTCGTATTCTTTCACATAATCCGGTCCGGGATTTTGCCATGGAGGTCCGGTTATGTGCGCCGTCTATGGTTGCGAAGGTAGGGTTTTTTTGGAGGAGGAAATCTGTTTTGGGGGAAAACCGTGTATGGGAATGTTTTAATGAGCAATAATTTGCAGCTTAATTGGGATCCAAATCCGCAAAAAGAAAGGATTAATTCGGATTAAAGTGTTCTACACGCGGAGCTTCCATCAACGCCACCCACACGCGTGCCACCTCGCTCAAGCTTCTTAGCTCCGCCTGTCAAATTCCGCTACGTGGCCTAATAGCAATCAAAGCCCCGGTTGGTTTGAACTTTTGCTTGCTGACGTGATAAAGCACTTTTCATTTCGCTGATTCAAGTTTAGAATTCGAGTTTTGTTACAGTAAAAAGTTCTCACAAACAATCACATCTAATTTTTTTGCTACAATAAAAAACTCTCACATAAAATTACATCTCAACTCGAATTAAAAACTTGAATAAGTGAAATGAACGGGCCGCATTCCTTCAACACAGCACAGTGTAGACCCAAAATTAGGGAGTGTTTATTTTATATACCCAAATTCAAACCTATAATTGTGTTACAGTGTAAAAATTTCATAAAAAAAATTTAAATTTTAAACGTTAAAATTAAAAATTAAAAATTCAAGCATATCTTTTAAACGGGTCCTAATAGAGCCTTGTTAGAGAGCTAAGAAGAAAAATTAGGGGAGTTATTTTTAGAAATTTGGGGTTAGTTTTAGGATTTTATTTTCTTTAGATTTTAGGTTTTTATTTAGGATTATTGGAGAAGGTATTTTTGAGGCTACAATTTGAAGAAGAAGAAGATTTGGAAGACGAATCCTGGAGACCCGTAACACCTTCGATTAGTTTTATTTTCTGAATTTTCTAATTCTTTATTTTTGTTCTTTAATTTTATCGGGAACCAATGTTTTAGTTTATTTTTTTAGGGTTGCGATGTAGCTGGATTACGAGTATTTAATTTCTTCTATTAATAAATTAATTTAAGTGTTATTCCCAATTTTGACGAGTATTTCATTCCATTCTTAATGCTTGTGATTGTCTGATAAATAATTACATGAATTGGTTTTCAATTTGAGATTGAGAAGTGATGACTAAATAGGCCCATCAGTGTGATGCCATTAGAACATCATAAGTTAGAGTTAATTATATGACTTTTGCAGTGGAAATGATTTCCTCATGTTCTTAATGAATCCCAACATGTTAAAATCTTGACAGAGATGTAAGATCTGCATGTTTGGGGTATGATTATTAATGCTTGAGAAAGATTAATAATTAATTTAGAGAAATTCATTGTCAATATTGGGAATAAACATAATTTATTTAAATAAGGATTTTCATATATGATTAATTTTGGTGAGTCATAGACTTAGATAATTTAGATAATTTATTTTTATTTTATTATTCTCACTTTAATTTTCAGTCGTTCAAATAATTTTAGAGTTAACCAATTTTAGTACTTAATTAAAATTAAAGTAACTATCATGAAATCGACATTGTATTTATATTTTATTACTTGTTAACGATAACGTATACTTACGTTACGACTTCGCGTAACCAAACTCAAAAAGAAAAAAATGAAAGTTCGGAGGGTGAGATGTCCCTGTTAACTATCTGAGGAAGAAATTCCGGAGCAAAAGTCAACCAATGAAGAAAATCACGAGGATATATTAGAAGTAGAACCTAACTTATTTGCAGTGCCATTACCCCCTGTAATTGTGAGATACTTTCACGAGGCACCAACTCGAATCCACCAAGTCCTAAACTTCCAAGGGACCAAAAGAGACTTAGATTTATCCATAAAGTTTATGAACTAATTAAGAGTGCGTTTATTAAATTGTAAAGGAATGTAATGAAGTAAAAGAGTAAAATAATAGGAATAAGAATTATTAATTTTTTGTGTTTATTTTAAGTTTAGACAGTGTAATGTGAAACAATCTCATTTCATTTCTTATGCTTAATAAATTAGGAATAACAATATCATCAATGTAATTACTAAAAGGTACTTTACATAATTAAATAATTATTGATTATGTAGCAATTCATTAAGAGTAGATAAATAAATTTGACATTCATTCTCTTAAGGAATCAATAGGGATGTAAGGATTGACATTCATTTTCTTCATTCTTTATATTGTATGGGACACATTAAATCTTTATTACTGATTTTGTACGTAAATATATTATTAGATGGAAAAAAGAATCATTCTTTACTTTCTCTTTTCTTTTGATGCAAAGTAAACGCGCCTTAAAATGAGGTTAAAAACAAATCACTATTGTATCAAAGATAAGGGCAAAATATCTAGGTTTGCTGTGACGTTGCTTTCATTGCGGTTGGCTTTTAAGTTCTTGTATTGCAATAGTGAGTCATATCTTTATTACCACTAATTATTTTTGAAGTGCTGATAGTACGGTTTTATCTTCTTTTAGTGATAGTACTTAGCATTAGTGATGCTCTAAATATTTCTCAAAATTTTCTGTGATAGATATTTAGCCACGTGAGATAAGCACTGTAATTATCATAGAAGCCCTAACCACCGTGAGGTCTATATATTGACATGCACGTAGGAAGCTTTCGATCAAAACTCAGTACAACAAAACGAATTAAGAAAAACTTGACCTACCACTTGATTATTTCATCCAGCAAATCACCATTTGATATAAAAAGAAATGTCGGTTCCATCAGTAGTTGTTCAGACAAAAGCCATACCCGAAAATGAAATTATTCGCCGGTCGGCAAATTATCAACCTAGCATCTGGCGTGATTACTTTCTCAGTTATTCGTCCCAATCTTTGGTAGAATATGTGCATTAATCTTTGAGAATCATTTCTTCAGACATAGTAAAAAATATATATTATTCGTCGTGTGTGTGTATGTATATAGTGTATTATTCTCTCTCCCTCTCTTTCATTTTTCCAATGGGCTATATGTTGGGGTACGTGCTCATAAATCAAATAAGATGTAAATAATTATTAATGAAATGAAGAATTTTTTTAATATTATTTTGTATGCATGTGATGTTTTATAACTATCAAAACTCCTTAGTTTATTTTAGATATAACTTTAAAATTTGTATATAAGTGTCATATGCAGATAATAATGTTTGAAGTAAAATATACTAAACATGTCCGTAATTATAAATTAAAGTTGAGATGTTTAATTTAAAATTACTAGTGCGGTTCATTATATTCTGAATGAAACAATCTTATCCTAGATTATTTATAATGAGATTATTGGAATGAAAACACTTTAGGTAATATGATTACATAGGACTGGAATGTGATTAATTATGAATCTCTAATAAATTTTATTATTAAATAGAGCATTTAAAATTAATCAATGATAGTTATATATGAATTAATATTATTTATGAGTAATTAATAGACTCCTATACATATTATATACGTGTTAAAAAGCACTATTAAATGAACAATACTTCAATCAAAACGTGTATTTATGTTTTTTATGGTGTTTTTTTCTTTCCATCTTTTCCTTTTCCTTTTATTTTTTCCCCATAATTTTACCTAAACTATTATTATTATTATTATTTTGCAAATGTTTTTCTACTTAGACATTTACTTTTGGTGTGCTCTAAAATTTATTTATTTTTTCATTTTATTCCTTTTCTTATCCTTTTTTATTTTTGTCTTGAAATTTTATTTTTCTTTCGTTTTAGATCCTTTTGCCCTAAAATTTATTTATTTTTTCATTTTAGTCCTTTCCTTTCCGTTTTTTATTTTTGTCCTAAAATTTTATTTTTCTTTCGTTTTAGTTCCTTTTGCCCTAAAACTTATTTATTTCTTTATTTTGGTCCCTTTTGACATTTTTTTTTTAATTTTGACACTGAAACTTTATTTATTTTTTTATCATTTTGATATTTTTGCCCTAAAACTTATTTATTTATTAATTTTGGTCCTTTTTTACCCTATTATTGTTTTTGTCTCTTAATTTTATTTTTCCCCACTTTGATTCCTTTTTGCCCTAAAATGTATTTATTTCTTCATTTTGGTTATTTTTCACCCTTTATTTATTTTGCCTGAAATTTTATGCTTTTTCATTTTAGTCCATTTTGCCATAGTTAAATAAAAAGAATTGTGTTCTCAATAATTAAAATATATTGCTAGGTAGATATATATATATATATATATATATATATATATATATGTATGCATATATATACAAATTAACATGCATGCACGCATACCTCGTGGGAAACAATGTCGTCCATGTACCTACAAATGTGTCCACTTGTTTCCCACAGGATTTGTATCCACAAGAAAGATGATAAGATTCAAGTGGATGAAATCTGTCAGTAGGCTCTTAACACATGAATCTTGTGGGAAACAATGTCGTCCATCTATATACAAATCCTAGCAGTTGTTTTCTCCGAAAGAAAGATTAGTGTGTTGAGCTCTTTGTCCAGTATGTTCCCCAAATATTGTCCATAATTAAAAAGTTAGGTTCTTGCACTGTAGGATTTGATATAGACTAGTTAGTGCATATATTACTACAAGAGAAAAGGGCTATTAGCGACGACAAAAAGTCGTTGCCAAAAATACAAAGTCGTCATAAATGAATTTTTAGCGATCACTTGTCGTCGCAAACATGTCGTAGCAAAAAATAATTTTTGCGACGACAAGGAGTCATCACAATTATATTTGCGACGACAATTGTCGCAAATGAGTCGCTGTAATTATTTTGTCAGTTACATATATCGTTAAGATGACATATCATTGAGTATTTGTGACAATATTTAGCAAAATAAGTCATCGCAAAAGATGCAGAATTAACTAACGTGACTTACATGTTTTGCGACCACATTTGTCGTCACAAATAATATTTTAATTTTTTATTTATTTTCTCTCATTTTAATAATTAATGTTGTATATTACTATATATTTAAACCCAATATTAAATATAATTCATGATATTATAATAATAAAGAATAATTAAATAAAAGGAAATAAAAAAAGATAAAAATAAAAATTATTATTGTAAAAAATAATTAATAAAATAAAATAAAAATATAATTATAGTGAAAATGTACGGAAATAAAAATTGTTACATTAATAAAAGTCTCCTAAATTAGCAGCATTACTAGAATTATCGTCGTTATCATCGGAAGAATTCGGAGACGGATGACCTGGATGGACATACAGCATAGGAGGAGTAACTACTGGGAAAGTCATGTTGGGGTGCATTTGAGTGATGAAGTCCTACATCATTCTGACGCTCTCGTACAGCTAGGGATTTTGTTGGTAACTTTGTTGCAAGTATTCTTCTATGTGTGGGTTCGAGCATGTCGTAGAAGATCTTGCCGAGCGTGAGCCAGATGACGACGCATCCCCTCGATAAACCTTTTGTGGGAGTGTGCGACCCACTCCAGTCTTGTGTCCTCTGTATGTGCCCAGAAACTGCTCCATAATATCCTCCTCGTTAACTTCTCCTGCCGCGGATGATCCAGAAGTAGCAGACTGCGTCTGGATCTGTGTTTCTCTTTCTCCCTCCATCCGATGCTACGAATATTATAAGCAAAATAATTAAATACGTAATGGGATTTAAATAAAAAAAATATAATTAAACATTACGAGTATACTTACAAAAGTCTACTCAGCTTGGGTATTAACCCAAGTATCCCCGCGACGATGCATGTTCCTCCAGTTATCGATGACGGACATCGACTGTTGAGATTATGTGGTAGACTGTATAGTAGTTTAAATATATATGAATTTAGTGTAATCAATTACCAAATTAACAGTTATATTAAATAAATTATTAACAAATACTTACTTTCTTCTCGTGATGTTAGGAATACGACAGCTGATCATGAAAACTCGACCACTTTTGGTTGCTACGATTAAGTTTATTGATTCCTGAATTAATTCATATGGCATGGACATTGATGCAACAAGGCACGATAATTTAGGGTTCACACCACAATTTCCAGGAAGTATTGCACTGCATCCCATGTTGGCCTGTCATGCGTGCAACATCGTGCTGCGCATAGGCCAAGCATGTCGTCGGTGCTTGTGATGCTAAACAGTATTGATAGCCTTTTATTGCCTTACCCAACAGATCTGGCTATTTCGTGAAGATAGAAGCACCAAAATGGTATCCTGTCATCCGTATCAGAAGCAGAGGATCGTTCTCTAACCATACATAACTAATAGTCTTCATGTCCGAATTAGTCATATGATTTTGTACGTCATATTATACATTTTTTATCCCCTGGTTTTACCACCATAATTAAATCATGGGCAAATACAACGGAGTTGTTGAGAGAAAAAAAAAAAAAAAAAACTATTTAATACTTTTTTTCTATTAAATACTGCGGTCAATTGCTGTGGGCAAATTAAGGTGGTATTTTAATCTTTTTCAACTTTTTTACGTAAAGCAACTTCTGAAACTTAAATAAGCGCTTAGAATATATAATGGTACTTGGTCAATTATATAAATCTATGAAAAGTTTGTACGTTTTCCCCTGCTACAAATTAGAGGCATAATGAAACCTGTTAGCTGAACATATGCACTAGAATTAAAATTAAGAAAATCTAGAAAATACCTCCTCAGTTTTAAGTAAATTTTTTATTATTCAAAGTGTATCCCTTTTTAGACTATACCAAAAATATCTCCTAAGTTTTTGGAAGGAAGTAAAATATAACCCTTCAACTGTCAAATTGTTGAAAGTGGCGTAAATGCCCTTAGTGATCAATATTTAAATATTAATTAAATTGAGAAAAGACAAAAGAGGGTTGCTGTGTTGTAGCTTTCATTGCAGTTGACTTTTAAGTTTTTTTATTGCAATAGCGAGTCATATCTTTATTACAACTAATTATTTTAGAACAATACTATTAGACAAAGGAGGTGCTAAGCACCATCCCTAATATGGGGTGAGTCTTACTACGGTTTCATCTTCTTATAGTGATGGTACTTAGCACTATTGATGCTGTAAGTATTTCTCAAAACTTTCTGTGATAGATCTTTAGCCACGGGAGATAAGCACTGTAACCATCATAGAAGCGGTAACCACCACCAGGTCTATAAATAGACGTGAACGTAGGAAGCTTTCGATCAAAACTATGTACAACAAAACAAACTAAGAAACAATTTATTTCATCCAGCAAATCACCATTTGATAGAAAAAGAAATGTCAGTTGCATCAGCTGTTCAGAGCAAAGGCATACCCAAAAATGAAATTATTCGCCGGTCGGCAAATTATCATCCTAGCATCTGGCGTGATTACTTTCTCAATTATTCCTCCCAATCTTTGGTAGAATATGTGCATCCATCTTTAAGAATCATTTCCTCAGACACAGTAAAAAATTTATATTATTCGTCTTGTATGTGTGTGTCTGTGTGTGTGTGTGTGTGTGTGTATATATATATATATATATAGTATGTATTATTCTCTTTCTCTCTCTTTCAATTTTCCAACGTGCAATAGTCTGTTAGGAAAATCCTACTTACAATGCTGCTGCTCCTTATATTTTACCAAATTCTCAATGCATATATATGGTTGATATTTGAGATGAACAATCAATTTCCTAAATACATATAGTTTGAGCAATAAATATATAATCCACTTGCATGTGGAGAGAGACAGTCTCGTACTAATGCATTTTTTTCCTCCTGTTTTCGTAATTGTTAGGAAGTAGGGAACAATATAAAGCAAGAAGGTGAAAAACTGAAAGAGGAAGTGAAGAGGATGCTTGCTGCTGCTGCCACTGGCCCTTCAGAGAACGCAGAATTGATCGATATAATACAACGCTTGGGCTTCTCTTACCATTTTGAAAGCGAAATTAGTGAAATATTGGGATTGATGAAGAAAAATATAGTTCTGGATATCGGATATTTCAACAATCATGATGACCTTCATACTAGTGCTCTTAAGTTTCGGTTGCTTAGGCAACAAGGCTACAACATAGCAAGTGGTATATATTATCTATATATATTTTCTTAAATCATCTATTTTTGAAAATTCGACCCCCTGTGTTTCCTTGTTTCAATTACGTCTTATGTTCGTCCAATAATATTATGTTATGACAATCAAAATATAATTCCACATCACTTAAAATTCTATATCAGATAAAATATTTTAATTCATGTGGCATGATATTGTTGGAATGATCACGTGAAAGAGAAGATGAAAAAAGGGACACGAGTAGAATCCTTTTATTTGACTGGCCTAATTAAGCTAACTGTTTTCTTGGTAAAACAGATATATTCCAGAAGTTCATAAACAAAGAAGGGAAGTTCAATGATGACCTTACTGATGATGTTAAAGGGATGTTAAGTTTATATGAAGCTGCTCATTTGAGGAGACTTGGAGAGCCTATACTAGAAGAAGCACTTGCTTTCACTACCACTCACCTTAAGCCCTTAACGATGTCTTCGTCCCAGTTGAGCCCTTTCCTTGCAGCACAAGTCAAGCATGCCTTGACGCAACCAATGTGGACGGGCTTGCCGAGGTTGGAGGTGAGGCGTTTTATTTCTGTTTACCAAGAAGAACCTTCACACAATGATGTCCTGCTTCGCTTTGCAAAGCTGGATTTCAACATTTTGCAAAAGTTGCACCAACAGGAACTTGGTGAAATGTCAAGGTTTAATCCTTCTACACCTTGAATATTTGTTTACTTTTATAAGTTGGTATTAGTTTCTCCTTGGGTTATCTACTTGATAAATTCTTGTTCGTACATGCTCATTAGGTGGTGGAAGAACTTGGATTTTGTGTCAAAGTTACCTTTCGCACGAGATAGGCTGGTGGGATTGTATTTCTGGATTTTGGGAGTGTATTTTGAGCCTCAATATTCCCTTGCTAGGAGAAGAGTAACCAAAGTAATCGCTATGACTTCTGTCCTTGATGACATATATGACATTTATGGAACACCTGAAGAACTCAAACTACTCACAGATGCAATGGAAAGGTTTTCTATTTAGCCTGCATGAACTATTATACACACACGTATTTATGTATGGGTGTGGTTTTATGGTTACTCTATTATTTACCAATCGATAGTATCATTATTTTAACTGTAAAGTATTGATTTGACAGTTGTAATAATAAATTAGATTGTTGATTAAATAAAATTATAATAATTAATAAAATTAGATTCTTATCAGGTCAGTTTATTAAATTTTTATATTTAATAATGACTACCGATGGAAACGTAACTATTAAAAACTTATTTATATATGTATATATGTACATGTATGTACGACTAATTAGTTCTTACTTCTAGTTTTAGCCGCTCTGATTGGAATATCGATATCTTTTGGTTCGCAGGTGGAATATCAACTGTCCGGATGAACTTCCAGAATGCATAAAATACTTTTATCATACGCTATTACAAGTGTACAAAGAAATTGAGGAAGATATGGTTAAAGCGGACAGAGAATATTGCATTCAGTATGCTAAAGAAGCAGTAAGTTATGTGACCAAAATTTAGGATAATTTGCTATATTTATTTCTAACATTTTGAACTTATAAAAAGTGTACATATTGTTGTTGAGTTTTAATTTCATATCAAATTTAAATCCTCTTAATTTGCGTTTTTATTCTTTTACAATTATCATCAATTTGACTTTCACAAGCGGTGAATTTGTTCATTATTCTAGTCGTCAAAACAAGCATGTCAGGTCCAAGAAAAAAAAAAAGGACATAAGTTTAATATGAAATTTGAATTTGAGGGCCAGTTTTTGTTCGTGCGCTCAACCCATATGATTTGAATTATATCCTACCTCGTGGTTTGAATTAGAACACTGTACTAGATTTTTTTATAAATTTAAATTTTAGTAAAGTAAAATATAATTTGAATTGGGTTCAAATCCATCCACCAAACAAACGAAGCCTAAATGTATTATGTTGAGAATCATAAACTAATACATTATGTATACTTATTAAAAAGAAACATATCATTTTGGTACTCTATAGTATAGTGAAATATACACTTAATATCATGTATTTTTTATTATATTAAAATAGTACCTTAACATTTTAAAAAATCTTTTTTTTTGTACCTAGACACCTTTTTTGGGACATAAGATGGCAAATTTGCCCTCATATACATATAAAGTGTACAATTTTGTCTTTTTTACGGTACCCTAAACACTGAATTGACAAGGATAATAGTTTTTGTTGTTTTTATCTATTAAATGGAAATTCAAATCAGTCAATTAAGAAAATATTAATAAATGCATATTTGACATTTTATGTCGCAAAAAAAGCTCAGAATACAGTCTATTTTTTCTTAAAATGTTAAGTACTATTTTAATATTATCAAAAACACAAAATAGGAAGAGGATATTTTGATATAACACATTAGGGTACTAATATGATTTTATCCCTTATGAATCTATACATATTATATACGTGTATGTTAAAAGTACTGTTCTTATGAATCTATACATATTATATATTAAGAAGTACTGCTCAACAAACAGTACTTCAATCAAAACGTGTATTTATGTTTTTTATGGTGTTTTTTCATTCCTTTTTTTTTTTTTCGTTTTCCTTTTACTTTTTTTTTCCGCAGAACTTTATATTTTTCGTTCTTTCGCCGCTTTTTAATTTTTTTTTCTTTTATTTACCTTTTTTTTTTTTTTTGCAAATGTTATTTTACTTAGAGTTTTACTTCCGGGGTGCCCTAAAACTTATTTATTTTCTCATTTTATTTGTTTTCTTATCCTTTTTTATTTTTGTCTTAAAATTTTATTTTTTTTTCGTTTTAGTTCCTTTTGTCCTAAAATTTATTTATTTTTTCATTTTGCCCCCTTTTGACATTTTTTTTTATTGTCAAACTGAAACTTTATTTTTTATCATTTTGGTCGTTTTGCCCTAAAACTTATTTATTTCTTAATTTTTGTCCTTTTTTACCCTATAATTGTTTTTATCCCTTAATTTTATTTTTCCCCACTTTTATTCCTTTTGGCACTAAAATGTATTTATTTCTTCATTTTGGTCATTTTTCACCCTTTATTTATTTTGCCTGAAATTTTATCCTTTTTCATTTCAGTCCATTTTAACATAAAAACTTAATTATTCCTTGTGAAAAAATATATGGCGTAAGGGATTATGTGGCCATTTAAATAAGATTGGAAAAAAAATATGTGTCAATGGTGTGTCATTAAAGAGTAGTCCATAACTGCACCTTCTTGTGAAAAGAAAAATATTTACCGGCACTATTGGTGTGAAAAGAAAAATATTTAATGGCATTATGGGTATTGAGTACCACTATTAATAAAAGGTTTCAGTACTTTTATCTTCATTAATGCCTCCATTGACGAAAATCTCTTTACTAGATGAAAATGCAAGTTCGATCCTACTCTCATGAAGCCAAATGGTTCCACGAGAAGTACACACCAACATTGGACGAGTACATGGACGTTGCATCAATGTCGAGTGGTTTCCCGCTGCTTACGGTCATTTCTTGGCTTTACATGGGAGATATTGTTACAGAAGAGGCCCTTGAATGGGCGTCAAAACATCCAAAGACTGTTCGAGCTTCATCAAACATTGCCAGGCTCATGGATGACCTGGCTACGCACAAGGTACGAGTATAATTAACAATATTTACACTAGTACTAACAATATTTACAACATTTTCACTCTGTTCTTCTTGATATATATACTAGTACTATAGTATAGTTCATCATGCAGCCTCTCAAATTAACTGTTGCTGGCCTTCTTTGGCATACCATGAGTTGCTAGTACAAAAATTGAGAACGACTATGATTAAAGAACGCCATCATAAGTTTTATCTAAGCTTTAGAGAGAGCTGCTAAATTGCGATTCGATCGTTGTATTTTGAGACGTACGAAACGTGAGAATTTCTAAAATGCGTGCGGAACTGTCACAAGCTAGCACATTTTTTTAGTATATTAGATGACTTACTCCTCTATAAAACGTTTTTAAATGGGCATCCAGTTTTCTCTAATTCACAGTAGTGCAATAAATTATAAGAGGTTCAAATTAAATAGGTGTGTTTTTTCTTTTAACCTTTTTTTAGTAAATGACGGAAATGTTATCAAGAAAAATGGCCTTATTCAGAAAAGGTTAGTGATAGGCTAATTTGTGGTTTATAATCAGTGATCCACATTGGTGGTCGATCGCTTATTAATTTAGTGATTCATCACTGATGGACTAATATTAAGCAATGATGTCAATCAATAATTTATCGGTCCATCGCTAATAGATTGAAAAATCGAACTATTAGCTAAATTTGTTAAAAATCGGTCTATTAGCGATAAACCATAGCATACCATTGATTGACTACTGCTGAAACTCCCAAAACAAAAGGCCTTTAAACTAAAAAATATGGCTACTAATTTAAAGGGGCTGCCAAAACGGACCATCCACCTAACTTTTGCCAAAATTATACTGTCTATTTTGAATTCTTAATTTACGGTTTTCTAAGTCGTTATCTTTATTTTTTATCAAACTTTTTTCCAGGTCGAGCAAGAAAGAGGGGATGCTCCATGAAGCAATACAGTGCTTCGGAAGAAGAAGCATACGAAGAAGTTCGAAAACAAACTGTGGACGCATGGAAGGACATAACCGAGGACTGGCTTGATGAAGCTAAAGATGTGCCAAGGCCTCTACTTATGCGTGTAATCAACCTTGCAAGGTCCATCGATGTTATTTACAAGGATGGTGATAATTACAGCAATTCTGGTGGGGTCATGAGATCTTTCATTCAATCTTTGCTCGTCGATGCTCTTCAAATGTAATGTTTCACGTTTTGGTTTGGTTTCTTCAATACGGACATATTTGAATTAATCACCAGCGATATGTAAGACGATTGCAATGACTTTTACAGCATATCAACCTCTCCATGATTGGTCTCCCTATCTTTTTGGTTTTTATTTTTTTTCATTTTTTTTTTGTTTAAAAAAATTGCATAAAGGAGACAACTAGTGTGCTATTTATCAATTTCTTAATGCAAAATGATCAAAACATGATAAATTGTGTAGTCTCATATCACTTATGATACGTTATAAGAGATATTTATAAGTAAGGGTATCATTTTCTTATAGTATGAGGTATTTTTGTGTGGGCTTAGACCTGAAAATGGACAATATCAATATCACACCAAATGTAGGTGCAAATCGTTACAACTTATATAAGGATAATTTAATACATCTCAATTATATTGACATCCACTAAAGCATCAATCCCGGACCATGTTCAATATTTCAAAATATAAAATCTTTTTGTGTTTTTTCTGAATTCTAATAATGATGCTAATATCAGTGTTGAAAATGGAAAAAGCATAGAAATTGAATAGGCACCTTTCCACATACCGAAAAAACAAGGAATACCACTCAACTTGGTAAAAATATTATTTATGTCACTCCACTCAAAGATAAACAGTGCCATTCAATTTATAAAGAGAACACAAAAGGTCAAAATGACATCTAATTATTTAAAATAATATAAATAATTAGATCTCACCGGAAGACCAACAGGTGAAGTCCAAATCAAAGCTCGTAGCTTGGAAATTCTAATAAATGTTATATATTAGAATTTAATTGTAGTTACTAGCGGTAACATTTTCGTAAAATGCAGTGAATATCATATTGTTTCAAATAAATTTTAAAGTTCTAAGAATATCCACTCATTTTCTTCACCTACCTCTTCCGTCTTCCCTACAAGTCAGCCCCAGAACAAAGCACGAGAGTGAAAGATAGAGGAGAGAGGAATCTGAAATTGTGGTTCTAGATATATAAATGAAGTGTTTTTGGAATTTTGGTGCATGTAAAAATATCTAATGTTTCTTTTCTGCTATTTACTAAACCTTGTCCTTAATTCTGCCATTAATTTTAATCACTACTCAAAATCTGTTATTTCCCTCTTTCTCCCTAGTTAAAATAATGAGAAATTTTCAAGTGATGTCATTATTTTATTTTTGCCATCAATTTTAAATTTATCATTCATGTCATTAATATTTTGATAAAATATCTTTTATATTCTACCAGATTATTTGTTTCTGGTAGAATACTTTTTGAATTCTAAGAAGTATTTTACCAAAATACATTTTATATTCTACCCCAATATTTTTTAATGGCATAAATAATGATGAAAAACAATGGTTATTCTTGTAATTTTGTTTGAAATAAACGCAAGGGTGATTTAAGAAAATAGAAGATTTGTGAGGGATAATTAAAATAAATAGTAGATATCAAGGACATGTTTAATAAATAACAGAAATAAATCAGATATTTTAGTACACACTACATCATTAAAATCACCTCGATTTACATATCAAGGGATAATTTCAAATTCCTTGCATATTATATCTTCTCACTCTCATGAGAATCAGATGACTCCCATGTTGGTTTCTCAAACTGAATTTTCAAAAACAATTGTGCGAAAGCGTGGTATTGATCGAATCACATAAATTAAAAATTTAATGCGATCATTATTTCATGTTAATTTAACTAGTAAGAAATTAAAGAGAAGAAGAATAATTTACCATCATTCGATTATGACGTTAATCTTAAATTGCTCTAACACCGTCTTGAGCTTTTAAAATTCTAAGAACACCACGGTTCTTTCTCAACGTTTCTCGAGATTAATGTGAACTCGAACATGTGGGCATTCTAATAGGTTTCTCAACACATGAGATGAATGAATAAGAATATCACCTATGATTATTACTCAGTTCTAATAAGTTTATCCACACATGAGATGAATGAATAGGAATGTCACCAATGATTATTACTCACTTTTCTCAAAAGTATGGATAGCACTCAAAATACTTTCTTTAGTTTTTCTTTTCTTTTTCTTCCGTCCTGTTCATTCTACCGAAAACATCCAAAGTGTGTTTGGTTGGGTGGAAAGGAATAGAATAGAATGCAATGGAATTCTAGTTTGATGTTTGGTTGGATTTATGAGAAAAGAATGATCATTCAAAAGGAATGGTCACTCACCCATTTTAGGTGAATTATTATTCCTTCCTCATATGAGAGGAATGACAATTCTAAGTTCTTTTTTTATTTTTTTTCCATAATTACCCTTCAATATTATAATATAATTAAAATATATTATATAGTAGTTATATCTTATAATATAATATAATATATACTATTATTATATTATATTACATTTTATATATTATAATATTATAATTATATTAACAATTTTAATAATATTGTTATATTATATATCATAATTATATAATAATAATTTTATTATATTATATTACATTTTATATATTATAATATTATAATTATATTAACAATTTTAATAATATTGTTATATTATATATCATAATTATATAATAATAATTTTATTATATTATATTACATTTTATATATTATAATATTATAATTATATTAACAATTTTAATAATATTGTTATATTATATATCATAATTATATAATAATAATTTTATTATATTATATTACATTTTATATATTATAATATTATAATTATATTAACAATTTTAATAATATTGTTATATTATATATCATAATTATATAATAATAATTATATTATATTATATTATATTTTATATATTATATTTATAGATAAAATATTAGTGTTATATATAGCATAATGTTAAGTTTGTTAACCTAAAAATATTCACGTTTCATTCCAAAATTTTTTTTAAGATTATAACTAAATAAATAAATTAACTTTCTTTTATTCATTCTTCTTATCATTTTTATTTTCATTCACATTATCATTCTCTTACCGTAACTAAAGACACCCTTCGTGTTTTCCTCTTTTATTGCACGCTTTTCCCTGCAAGCTTAAAGTGGGGAAATCACGTTTTCCCACTTACTACCCCTTTTTTATTTGTTTAGGGAAACGAGCGCTGTGCACGTTTCCCTTAATTGTTATTTTTATTATATATATATATATATATATATATATATATATAAATAAGAGTATATAAGGATCCTTCTTCCTCTCTTTCTTTCTTTTTTTTTATTTAATATTATGGCCAAATCTTATTGGCCAATAAATAAAAATCTTTTCTTATATTGAGAAACGTGGGGACCTTTTAAGAATGAGAAAAGAAAAATTCTATCTTTTTATAAAAGTGATTAGATTCGTCCACATGAATATAAAATAATTTAAAATTAATTTCAATATTAATTAATTAAATTCATTAATATGTGTATTTAGAATTCTCAATTCTAAATTAATAATCATAACCTAATATAATATGTATAGTTCACATGAATCTTATAGAGCCGTTGAGAGGAACTATGTATATTATACTAAGGCACAATTTAGCCTAGAGACTTAGTAACGCATTCTAACTCTTAGAACATTGAAATTTAGACTTAAGTGGGGTTGTTGAACTAATACGGGCATTGAACCTGCATCTAATTTCAAAATTCTAAGGGCCTAACATATTTAGCTCGTAAGTGCCCGTCGGGATATTTTGCTCGAAAACTATTAAGCTTTTAAAAGAAACTATCATTTGATTTTTATAAAACCGATTACTCATTTATCTCTTTTCGAATACCGAGTTTTGAAACTATTCCACAAGTCATTTTACGGATAGTTTGTAAACCACCGTGAAACTATGTTGTAAAAACCCTTTTTTCAAAATCTTTCTTCATTGCTATGCCTCATTCAAGCGAGGTCTAAAATCATAGTATTTTACTGAAATCATATCTTGGATTCTTTAATGAAATTTTGTTAAAAACCAAAACTGTGTTAGTTTTGTTCAGTTAAAACTGTGCAGTTTCTAAAATCTACATTTTACTGCAACTTAGAGTCAAATTTTAAAAATATGTTCTTCATTATAATTCTTCGTCTTGTCAAGATCTAAAATTGTTGTTTTCAGAGAAAGCTGAAGTTCAGCTTCTAAAAGCCTCGTTTGGCTGAGAACAGTGGCTGCCAGTTCTTTTCTGAAACTGTTTTGGACAACATGTACTGTTTTTGAAAAATGGCTTAAACATGCATTTAGAGTTAAAACTGGGTTTTGTCAAAACATTGAGAACTATAAGTTTAAGTTCAGAATCATTGAAAAATCTCACTCTAGGGTCCTCATTTTCACGTTCAAAGTAGCCGGAAAATTTTTACCTCCAACCCAAAATTAGCAAACTTAAGTCAAGCATACTCATTCTACATAATACTAATCAAACTAACCTTAAAACACACAAAACCAACATAAAACTCACACACCCTTATTACAAATTGTTTCCTTGAGAATCACAAATTACATCCATAGTTCCAAGCTTAAAGTTGGCTAGAAAATAATGGAGGAGAGTTCAAGAAATTACCCTTGAAGAACTCTCTCTTGAAAATCTTTGAAATCCTGCTCTTCTCCTCCAACTTAAACTAAGATTTGCGGTGAGAAATATGGAGACTTTTGAGGGTATGCAAGCTAGAGGGAGGCTTGATTTTTAGTGAGTGAAGAATGGAGAAAGTTTTGAATGCTTAGAGCTTTGTGAAGGACTAGTTTTTGGCAAAGGGAGAATGGAAGAAAAAAAATGAAAGAAACTTAATGCAAGTGGCCGGTTTTGATGTTTCAAAAAAGAAGTGATGTAAGCCTTATTGTTAAATAGTTGATTTAATTCATCTCATCATGAAGTCTTTTAGCACACTCAACAAACCAAAATTTTGGCTTAAATCCCCTTAACATGGCCAGCCAAGATGAGAGAAAAGAGTGAAAAAGAATGTCATGATTTCTCTTCACCTTCCACCATCAAATCACATATGTCATGATTTCTCTTCACCTTCCACCATCAAATCACATATGTCATGATTTCTCTTCACCTACCACTATCAAATCGCATATGTCATGATTTCTCATCACCTACCACCATCAAATCGCATATGTCATGATTTCTCTTCACTTACCACCATCAAATCGCATATGTCATGATTTCTCTTCACTTACCCCCATGAAATCACATTTCATCCAACCAAATTCTAACCTACCCCTTGTACTTTTGTCTCATCTCTTAAGTTTCACTTACATTAGATAAAAATTATACAACTGTAAGGAAGTACTTAGCTGACAGGAAGTTCCAATTTCTGACAGTTCCTTTTCTACTGCTTATTTATAGTTCAATATTAATCCCTGAATGCTTCGATATCAACTTAAATTCTTACTCGCGTAATATTTCTAACAGTTTCAAGTCTTGAAATTAATTATAGACTGAACAAATTCTAAATGTAACTTTTCTGCATTATATTCCGGGAATGACATTGCTACTGACAGTGTCAACTCCTAAGCTCACATTGTATCCTTCTACTAACCAATAATTTTGACAATTATTCAACACTTTAATTAATATATCAAAATTATTAATTCCAAATTACTCTACTATAAATTTAGAATTACACTCTTAAAATTATAAAACAATTATGTTCATGGAATTTGTATTGTCCATTAATATAGTCACTACATACGAATTAATCCTCCATAAACGGTTCCTAATTAAAGCTAGGTGTTTTCCGTTGACCTCTTTAATTATATTTTTCTCCATAACTACCAGTGATCCTCTACTGAATAATATATTTTATGACCCAATCATAAAATTGAGCACTCATATTATTCAAGCCCCGAATCAACACTTATGGGAACCGTCATTCTATTTATTTTTGAAGGAATAGATTTCATCTTGTAAATTAACATTCCCAGCTATTTATTTTACTATCCTCCCAATTGACATGTGTCATCACTCAATATATCAAAGAACATAATATCATGAAAGGAGTCTATTAATTACTCATAATTAAAATTAATTCATATATGAACATCATTGATTAATATTGAATACTCTATTTAATAACGGAATTTATTAGAGATTCATAATTAATCGCATTCCAGTACAATATAATCATATTACATAAAATGCTTTCATTCCAATAATCTCTATTTAATAACGGAATTTATTAGAGATTCATAATTAATCGCGTTCCAGTACAATATAATCATATTACATAAAATGCTTTCATTCCAATAATCTCATTATTAACAATCTAGGATAAGATTGTTTCATTCAGAATGTAATGAACCGCATTAGTAATTTTAAATTAAAGATCCCAACTTAAATTTATAATTACTGACAAGTTTAGATTATTTTACTTCAAACGTTATCCTTTGCATATAACACTTATATACAATGTTTATAGTTACATCTAAAATAATCTAGGGATTTTGATATTTATAAAACATCACATGCATGCAAAATAATGTTAAAAAAATTACTCATGTCATTGATAATCAGAAAAATATTTAATCTTATTTGATTTATGGGTATATACCCCAACAATCACCCACTTGCCCTAAAGTAAATGAGACATGTCTCTAACTCCCATACTCTCAAGATGTTTCTCGAAACTCCTAGCAGGTAATGTCTTGGTAAATAGATCAGCTATGTTGTTCGCGGATGCGGTCTTTGCAACTAAAACGTCTCCTCTAGAAACAATCTCTCGGACAAGGTGAAATTTCCACTCTATATGCTTTCCTTTGCTGTGGTTCTTGGGCTCTGTTGGGAATGGTGTCTTAGAAGCATGAGATGTGATAGGATATTTATTATTTATTTAATAAAAGAGTTTATTTGTTATTTTTTATGCCTATATTTATGAATATCAATGAAAATTCTATGATTATTTACGTGTCCTTAAACATTGTTTATAAATCTTATATACGAGAGGATAATGTTTAAAGATAATAATCAAAACGATGTTCATAATGAATTTAATTAAAGTTCAGTATATTTAATTAAAACATTACTAATACATGTCATTCCCATTTAGACTGAAACGATGTTATCCATACTGTTAATATGGTGAGATATTGAATGAGTGTATTTCACATAATGAGATTATGTGGAATAAGGACACAGGCACAATATGAATTTCTGATAATTTCCGTTAAGAATAGAAATTCTAATTGAGTCTGCCGATGATCATATATAGAATGATCTTAATCCTGAGTTCTTAATAGACTCCTATTTATGGATTTGTGTCTTTTGATTTACTCGGTACGGATTCTGAGATCCTGAATCATATTCCTTGTATTTTGGAGACATGATGAAGTAGGTAGCCAGAAATTTTATTATACAGGAGGGAATCCATTCCTTCTAGAGAAAGAAATAGATAAATAATTCTCTTGAGAGTTGATTCGGTACTTGGTCCAGTAGGAGCTCTGCTTCATGAATGTGTTTTATGAATCTCTGTCCATTAGAGAATCAATGGTACTCAAGGATAAATATGTAATTAGAGAGGTTAACGGATTTCACCTAGGTCCAATTATGAATTATTTATGGAGGATTGATCTATATGCAATGACTGTATCACATGGACACTTCACAGTTTAGAACTAATTACAATTCTAAGTTTATAGTGGAGTAACTATTGGGATTAATAAGATTAATTAATTAATTAAAGTCTTTAATTAATTATTAATTTTATTAGAGCTCGAAATTATAGGTCTATGAGTTCCCGTGTCGTCCTTGTAATTCTACAAGGCACCAAAGGGTAAAATGGGAATTTTAAAATTACAGAATTTTAAAATTAAACTGTGACGACCTTCCTAGGTGGCCGCCACTATAGTTGAAATTAACTTGTACTTGCTAAAATTTCTTAAAATTTGCGGAGCATTTTTTTTAAAAAGTCTTACAGTAGACATAAGTTTCGAATTGCTTTCTTGATTAAAATATTCATACCTTAACATATCTTTTTTTAAAGCATATAGATATATCTATATGTATATACTTAATCCTTAAGACTTGTTTGCTTATAGTCATAATCCACAAAACTATTTAACATATAGTTTCAGAATCATTTATAACGTAAAACTGATTGCGAAAATAATTGCGAGCGGCATTCCCCAATCTCTACATCGTTCGTCCATTCGCCATCAGTCCATCAATTATTAGGTGCAGGTTGCTTACCTACAGTGTAAATATTCTATGATGAGCTTTCGCTCAGCAAGTAGGAACTATCACTCACAAAATAATTGTAAGTTCACATGAATAAATATGCATAAGCCAATTATGCTTAATTACGATCATGTCTTATTAAATTCTTATTATCTGATCTTATTTTACTTATTGATGGCCCCGAGTGCTCGTACCACTTGCGCGCAATCATTGGGACGTGAGGGTTTGCAAGGTCCCCAACGACACCGTGATTATAAACTGAACTGAATGCCTCCCTCTCAGAGGACATTATTATATTTTTCTTTCTTCTCCCTTGTAGAGCCTGAGTTACCTCCCTCTCAGAGGCTGGGACGACACTCAACTGAGATTATTCTCATAAGTTTCTCTTACTTATTAAGGTGTATGCAGTATGACATGGCATCACATACAATACATAAAGCATAAACATGTATATATAACATGTGTAACTTTTTCTTTAAAATCTATTCATACTGTAAGCGAGATTCCTACTTACCTGATTTATAGAGCTGGAATCCACTTTTTGCCAAACAGCCTATTCTCTTACTTGCTTACTTCTAAAAATGAACACCCATTGAGAGTGTGAGATTATCTGTCGTTTGTTATTCTATTTTTGCAGCTCATGAAGGACAGCTCATGAAGGAAATCTAATCCTTTACTTAAGGCATGTATTCGTTTCCTTTATTGAAGGATAATTTACTATAAGCATAAATTTATTGACTTCAACCTAACTGTCTGATAATTAAGTATTGTTTCTTCTTTTCTTAAATGTCAGTGCATTTTTCAATACACTGCTACATCATGATGTGCTTGGAGATTCTTGAAATCAAGATTCTCAAACTGTATATGTACTGAAAATTCTTCCGCCTTAGATTACGGCGAGAATTTATCGATCGAATTTACTTGAAAATTCTCAAACATGAACTTAACAGGAAATCTGCTACAAAATTTAGGAATACTGATGTTAGTTCCATAAATCCTTCAGTAAAAAAATATAGTATAATATTTTATAGGAAAATCCTTGACTTGAATACATAAATTGTATTATTTAAAGTATGGAATTTTCTTTGTCATTACAATCTAGCCCCCTTAAGAATTTTTGTCCTGAAAATTAGAACAACTCGGGGTAGTTTTTCCTTATATCCTCTTCGCGTTCCTAAGTAGCTTCCTCAATATTGTGATTTCACCACAAGACTTTAACTAGAGAAATTACTTTATTCATTAAGGTTTTCTCCTCACGAGCTAGGATCTGGACTGGTTTCTCCTCATAGGTAAGGTCTGTGTGAACTTCGACGGGTTCCTGGTGCAATACATGCGATGGATTTGGCACATATTTCTTCAAGATCGATACGTGAAAGATGTTGTGTATGGAAGCCAATTATGGCATCAAGACTAGTCTGTATACGACTTTACCAACCTTTTCAAGGATCTCAAAAGGTCTGATGTTTCTTGGGTTGAGTTACCCTCTTTTACCGAATCTTATTACTCCTTTCATCGGTGCCACCTTCGGAGAAACGAAGTTTCATACCTAAAACTCTAAGGGCATGCGGCATTTATCCTCGTAGCTCTTCTAGTGACTGTAAGCTGTATCTAACCTCTCTCTGATGAGTCTCATATCCTCTGTGGTTCTCCTGATGAAATCTACTGTTTCAAAATGCTTCTCCCCAGGTTCATACCAATGAATTGGGGACCTGTATTTTCTTCCGTATAGAGCTTTGAAAGGTGCCATACCTATTGGTGTGTGCTAGTTGTTGTTATAGGAAAACTCTATCAAAGGTAACTTCTTATCCTAGTTTCCCTTGAAATCCATGACGCATGCTCTTGGCATATCTTTTAAGGTTTGGATGGTCCTCTCGTATTGACCATCTATCTGTGGCTTCAAAGTCATACTGAACTTTAGCTTAGATCCTATTGCGTTATGTACACTTTTCCAAAATCTTGACATGAAACGACCATCTCAATCTGAAATGATGGATTTACTCAAATTGTGTTGTTGCCATTGATTGTCCTAAGCAACCCTACTATAAAATCCATCATGATTTGATCGCACTTCTATTCTGGAATGTAGATCTTTTGTAGTTCTCCTGCTGGATGTTGTTGTTCTACTTTAACTTTCTGTCAATTAACGCAATTCGATGTGAATTCAGCAACATCCTTCTTATGTTAGGGCAAATAGTGAGTTGGATGAGATAGTTTATCTCCAAAATGACTGATCAACTCTTCTTAGTCCCGATTGCCAGTTCAATCTTCAGCCGAATTATTTTTAGGATTAGTCAATCAATTGCCTAGTATCAGTCGTGATTGATCTCGAAACTATTTTTAAACTTAACATAGACTTAGACTATACATTTCTATCCCTGATTCGGATGAGACTCGATTATCATATCTATTTGATCTTGGTCCTGGGTTATCGTAAGATCCTTTTGATACAACTGTCGTGAAAACTCTTTAATTCTGAGTGTGATGTACTACTTTCATATAATTTGGATAAGAATGTTCATCCTTGTTGTTTCTGGTGGCACTACGTAGTACAAAATGTAATACTACATATTGAATCATGGGATTATTCCATAATTCTATAATTCTACACTCATAATGCCGCTTAAATCTTAGAGTATTCTTGGTTATTACTAATCGAGTGCTTACTTATTGGTTCGTGAATTTGTCCAAACCGTTAAGAATGTGATAACTAATCTGAAGACAAACAGGTTACTTGAAACCTTGCCTTCTCATAGCCAATATTTTCAATTACTATCTGACATGGTGTACCGTTAAGTCATTTCTTTCATGTCTCACGGTACTCTTAAACATACTCAGATATACTTATTATGCATTTCATAGTATATCTTGTCATACTAGTATTTTACACGTCATTCTAATATGATCACGTGTACTGAAAGGTTTCAAACCTATAGAATGCACATCTTATTTTTAGAAAAATCCGTGAATGAATACACTTATTTATCTATTAATTCTCCTAGACATTACGATTCACTGAGCTTAAAAAAATTTAAAATTACAATAAAGTCAAGGCTTTGTACTGTTTCTCGCTATTCTTCACATAAAGGGCATCCTCCATTGGCGTTTCGTCCCTAAGGATCTTACTAAGATTATTGACCTTACTTTCTATGAGGTCTCTTTCCTACTAATCCATGATCTCAACTTGCTCTCTACTCTTAATTCCTGCATTTCTTTATCTGGATCGTGATTTGTGGGTACTCCACCCTTCTCTTGGAGTTTGAGTGGAGAAAGATCAATCTTACTTTCAATACTTATAGAAGTTCTCTACTTTTGTTCTAATAGTTTTCCCATTGATTATGGACTATCCTCACTTCTACTTTGTTAGTCATAATCATTAAGTAGTTTCTTATCAAAACTGAAGTGCCTCAATTTAACTCTTCTCCATATACATACATATATATATATATGTATATATATATGTATATATATTTGTGCTTAAGTTGGAGCTTCACCTTTCCTCTAACAGATAGTTCACGTGACAAACTAACTCAGAGGTACCTTGAATCCCTTCTCACGTGTAAAAACTGTATTGTAATACTTTCTTGTTCTAACTTATTATAGAATCCGAGACAGAACAACATATCATATCACAAGTGTTTGGGCATCTTCCCTGTTTGAACCTTATTTTATTAGGTAACGAGACCCTTATGAGTCCAAATTTCATACAATTAATTGTAACAGATACTTCTACAAGATAAAGTTGTGTTGTTTCCCGAGTCTGTAAATGACCACTTTAGGTTTACAGACCTTATATTTGTCTTATAATCATCAGACTTAATAACTGGTTTCCTCAAATACTTAATTCCTTGAGGAATACTTGTATCGGCCTCATCTGACATAACTTATCTTCTTTCTGAAGCTCTACCTGTTTATGTTTCTATCACAAAACATTCATAACTCTCCTTCAATTCTTTGAAGGATAGTTATTGCTTACACAACTAGCTACATCATCTTTTCCTTTGGAGTTACTAATGTATCATTTGACCATGTGAAACTCACTCAATTATTATGTCTTAGGCTTTATGAGTCTTTCTAAGGGGTCTACCCTTTTCATTCTTATTTGGTGTCGAGTTCAAACTACTCTCAAAAGTATGAACTCATTCAAGGAGATACCATCTTTGTGCTTTAGCATTCTTCTTCTAATTTACTCTTTATATAATCAAGCTCTTAAGGTCATTTCATCTCGTGTTTACTTTTCCTCAAAGAACAATTATCTTAAACGTATGGTTCTGGACAAATTCCAATAATTTCTCCTTAAAATAGGTATATTTCGAAGTATTACCTTCTGTTGACATCTTTGTTCTTAGGTAGGATCATCCGTCTTTCGATCCCTGTACCTCTCAGAGCATAGTTCATAGTCTTAATGATTATACAGCCATCATTCTTAACCTAATCCTCGACCTTTAAACTCAATAAGGTCATCCTCCCAGTGTAAGAATGATTACACTAAAAAAATTCTTTCATTTTCTTTATATTCCTAGATTGATAATAGCGTTCCCCTATTTATTATCGGGTGGGGTATATATAAAATAAAATCCTTAAACCATTGCTACGTTTGATACCCTAATATCTTACCTTTAACTTACTTGTCATACTGACTAAGCTATTAGTCCTTACTGTTCGTTTACTTATGCAAGAGATATTCTCCCTTTTTTTTAGCTCCTTAAAAGGATTATATTTCATATCTTCTATTAAAGGTTTGATTTATAATTTTGTGACTTCAGTCCTCAAAGTGTCAATTATAATTCCTAATAAATATACTTTAGATTGGCGTCACAACCAAATTCTTCTTAATAGATAAACACTATCCTCAATTGGTTTGCTCTATTCTTGTTGTAATTTCCTTCTTACAATGCATCTTGATTGTCATGGAAATCATACTATTTCTATTTCCTTGCTCCATAATATCTAATAATGATTCACACTTCGATTATGAGGTTTCTTATCTTTTTTAAGCTATAATCTCGTTTATCAAGAGATTTCACCTACCCAAGTTAATCTCCTTGAGTAGATACGTAGATGAGCACATTTAGTACTTTATTTGAGAAGTACTATTCATGAGAATACTAAATCACCACAAGTTGGGTTCTATGCATATTGATGACTGGGTAAAAATTGTGTCATAAGAAAAGTTTAGCCCTTCTATTAGAGAATTTCATACTATTCTATTCTTCCTCTAATTACTTAATTCAGATTACATATCTCTATTCGTGGTCACCCTAGTATCGTATCAACTTAGCACATCTAATCCATGATTTTCTAATTGATAAGTTTATGACAGTGTATTGTCATACCTTAACTACCTTCTATCTTATGTGTGACAACCCTAACTTTTGATCGTCATCTTATACTCATATTTAGCATTTCTTAACCTCTATGACGACCCTAATTTTAACTTCTTAAAATTTCAGGCCATTTTTTTTTCATTCTTAAATCTTACCATGTACGTAAAAAAAATGCTGTAGCATTCTGACAACATTCTATTACACTAGTCATCAAATACATAAAACACTATTTTATTTTACATATAAAATTCAGCAGCGTTTCCAAAACACATGATGCGTCCACAACCCACTTGCCCACATTCCGCTGCTACACCCTCTCTGCATGCCCAGCATCAAGTTTTAGGGAGTCGGTGCCTTACCCGTGCTTCCTATAACACGAACAAACTTAATGAGCTTTTGCTCAGCAAGTAACAATAGGTCATAACAGATGCAATAATTATGCATACCCATAAATGCATTCATATCATATAACCTAGTACAAAATTCTAAACGACTTTCATTCTGTATTTCTCATTCTTTTCATTCTTGTTTACGGATACCATATCGTTATATGGAATGGTTTCCGTGTTTCATTTTCTTGTCTTTTACTTCTTAGGGGCCCTGTCCTGTTGTACCATAGCGCGCATAACCAGTGAGGAGTGGGGTAGCTAACCAATCCAACTCAGTCACGGTTTCATATTTTTCATAGTCTCATAATAACCTTTCCTTCGAA
>NW_010365103.1:138637-140159 GCF_000414095.1 Morus notabilis
TGTGAATTCTCGTTGTGTTCGGTTTCTAACCATCACCGATTATCGAAACATCTTTCTTTTCACACTTTAATCCTATATTCCTCTTGAAATCCAGTTTTAGTTTAAATTACTCGAACTAAATTTTGGCAGAGTTTCGCCTTATTTTTCTCGTTTCCCGAGTTTTTAATAACTCGTTTTACTTCTGATTTCGGTACCTGGAGTCAAGATTTACATTCCTGAACACAAATTCCAACATAAAATTGAACAAAACATATGTTCTTTCTTAATCTAGGCTCACGGATTTTCGATAGAAATCCACCAAAACTTTATTCAATCATCTTAACACTTACACCGTTAAACTCTTATTATGATACTCTACAAAACCTCAGTTTCAATTTTCACTTTAACAGAAGTTTTTCTGAGATGGGTTACTATTCATCTAAATCAAGAAAATATAGAATTCTCACAAAAACTCTAAAATCTTACCTCCAGAAGTTGAGGTTTCTCCGTTAGAACGCCTCAGGTCACGTTTCTACCGGACTAAACGGTAGAAATCTCAATGAAAATGCTTAATTTTCCTTTCTCTGTCTCTCTCTAACAACTCTCTGTTTTTTTTTTTTTGTCACTTTTTCACGTTTTTTTTTTTTTTCCAAAACTTTTCTCTGTTATGCTTCACGTTGGCATTAGCAAGTTTTTTTTGTTGTTTATGTGTAATATTCACATTATATCTATCATTCAAAATTCTACTATATACACAATCTTTGTGCAACATAGAAAAGCAAGCTTGTTCGTGACATAGCCATAGAAAAACTATTGTACTTACCAAAGTTTCGCTAACAACGCGTCATTTGTCTCCCTTGACGCTTTCCAACTTCAACCGTTAATCGGCCCTATTGCATAAATTTTTCGATCGTTAGATTCAGAATTTAAGATCAATAATTACTTTGAAATTTACTTCGGAAAGGTCTACAATCCTTATGTTTGGTATTCAATCTCAAACTATTTCCTATCTCAAGGATTTGCACTAAAATCGTGCAAATTACTCAGTCATGGGCCTAATTTTCAATTTTGGTCTAAAACTGTGAATTCTCGTTGTGTTCGGTTTCTAACCATCACCGATTATCGAAACATCTTTCTTTTCACACTTTAATCCTATATTCCTCTTGAAATCCAGTTTTAGTTTAAATTACTCGAACTAAATTTTGGCAGAGTTTCGCCTTATTTTTCTCGTTTCCCGAGTTTTTAATAACTCGTTTTACTTCTGATTTCGGTACCTGGAGTCAAGATTTACATTCCTGAACACAGATTCCAACATAAAATTGAACAAAACATATGTTCTTCCTTAATCTAAGCTCACGGATTTTCGATAGAAATCCACCAAAACTTTATTCAATCGTCTTAACACTTACACCGTTAAACTCTTATTACGATACTCTACAAAACCTCAGTTTCAATTTTCACTTTAACAGAAGTTTTTCTGAGATGGGTTACTATTCATCTAAATCAAGAAAATATAGAATTCTCACAAAAACTCTAAAATCTT
>NW_010365103.1:147855-150622 GCF_000414095.1 Morus notabilis
TTTTTTTGTTGTTTATGTGTAATGAAGTATATACTTAAAAGTCAAGTGAGTCTCCAAGTATTATCTCACTTAATACTTCACGTAGTATGCTAGCTACAAAGTAGTGCCAAGTGTTTTCCTGCATGCAATGCTTATGTCCACCTCATGGTAATTATTCTCTTTCTTTTTTTACAAACTTATCTCCACCTCACAGTAATAACGTGAGTCACCAATTTACATATAATCTTGCGTGTGTATATATATATATATATATTATTTTAGATAAACTAATTTCGTACTTAGAAATAATCATTTATATAATATATATATATATATATATACACATATACTATAACTTTGTTCAACTTGCTTTTCTGGACTGTCGAGTATCCTGGGTCAAACTTCTCATATTCAACCCATTTCTCTTAGGTATCTCATTGGTCAATTTCTTTTTCTGAAATTATCATTTTAATTGATTCAGAATTGCCCTAAACGCGTATCCTTGCGGTACTCTTTTTTAGCAGTTTCCTGCTTAAACTAACTCAGAAAAATTTTATTTCAGGAACTTTTGCTATTTTCCTTACTTCCAATATTTCTATTCTTTTTCCAGCTGGTCATTTAGTCACATACCAAATATTTCAGTTTTTCATAACTTAAATATACTCGCTAAAATTTTTAACTTTTAACTAATATCTCACTATTCATAAGTGATATTTACGAATTTTCTTTATAAAAATATTCATATTACAACTTTATACTTTTCGGGAGATTTTACCCCGTACATAAAGTTTTTACATAACATTTTCTTGATTACATCAAAATTCTACTACTACTATTCCGGAAAGAATTTCGGTCAAATACTGGACTGTCCAGATTAGACCTAAATTTTTCCCGGTCATTACATTATGTCATCACTTATTTTGTCCAATTGATACTTTCACTGCAAAGGTTACTTTTACCTTGATCATCTTTACCTAATGCAATCTTAATTCTTTTAGGGGATTTTAAACAAATCCGTAACTGTATTCTTCAATCATAAATAGGGTGAGAATATCTCCTCTTAAGGTTGTTGTAGAGGGATTGGTTTGGTCAGAAACTAACCTAGAACAACCTCCCTCAATTTGTCCATGACCTTCGATGTTCTTTTCTTATCACTTAAACTGCTACATACATCTAAACTCATTGCATTAGTTTTTATACCTATATCCAAATGAGATTCTCAACATCTCGAACCTCTTTTACATTTGTCTTAACTTATAGTCTTTCTGAGTTACTTATGAACACATTCATACACATAGGTACTTCTATGAGATTGCTAAACATTTTAAGGCTAGCAATCATTGTGTATTATATCTTAAGTGGGTCGCTTAACATCTACCATAAGCTGGTATTGCTTAATGTTGAAGCTCTATTTCCTATACCACATCTAGATTTACATATATAGTCGTCGAACGTGACCCACATCTAACTTGGCGGTGTTACATCATCCATCTCCTTATTAGCATCAGCTTTACGCTACATATTCATATTCTCTTTATGGATCCATGCTGAAAAGTCGCTACTAGTGATGCAGTCATACGGGCTTCCTCAAAGGGAGTCTCGGAAGTAGTTTCTTTTCAAACTGTTGTATGTGGCTCTAATACTTTGCTTGGCTTCCTAGTCCAGCAACAATCATTAAAGGAGTCACCTCAAACGATTATACTTCTCTAGATATGGTCTTGTCAGCCCAAGGAATTACAACACAGTAAAATGTTGGGGCGGTTAGACTCGAATGGTCCTTGATGGGACGATCTTAATCGTGTGAACATATTAACCTTTGGTTGCTCGTTAAATAAGCGTCCGCGTTTATTAACTACTATAATCTAATTAACATAAACATACTTTAACTTACTTGGACTATGGCGAAGCAGACGCATGACGATGTTGTTGCCTAAAATTGTGAATCTAGAATCTCGCAAGTGCACGAGTCAACAAGTAGTAAAATGATGAATAACCAAGTATTGTTCCACAGGGATAGAGTGTTTTTGAAATCGAGTTGCTAAGTTAATTCTATTCAAGTTTTTAAGAAGAAAACTAAAGTTGATTTTAAGATGTTAAAAACTAATAATAATCTGACTGTAAGAAAATGAACAACAAAGATAAAACTAATTAATAACAAAATGTGCAAATGAAATTGGCCAAAGTCACTGTGCGTGGCTCACAATTGCTAAACTGTCTCCTATCAATGCTGCGCGATGCTACAGCAACGGACGGCAAAGAAGACTTCCTGTTAACCAGATTTACTAAACTAGGGATTTTCCAATCCTCTGTCTACTGATCTTAAAGCTAAATCCCACAAATCCCTTTGCAAATCTAGGCTCTAAAATCAGAGAATGAAGCTCTAAATCATATGGTTATGCAAGACACAATATATTCCTATATCATGTGAATCAAAAATCTAAAACAAGATCTAAGAACCTGCACTATTCAAGTTGTGTCCACTCAACTAAATCTTCCCAGATGTAATCAAAGCTATACTCCTCTCTTATGATTTTCCAATCACAGTTAAGGCACAAATTCAGCTCACTTGAATAAACAAAGAAATAATCATCAGATCCATTCAACATCAACTAACATTTCAATATTTAACAACTCAACAATCTCAGCCAACAAATCATAATCTCATAGAGTTATATATATATGGATTCGAGTTCAGATTTATAAAGGAACGTAAATATTCTTTAACAAAGTAAAACAGAGCAATGAGAGTAAGAAAAACTAAGGTGAAGAGAGGAGAATCAGAATCCCC
>NW_010365103.1:151678-151968 GCF_000414095.1 Morus notabilis
ATAATCACATTATTTAAATAATAATTAATTCTCAATTAATTATTTTTGAGTATTTAATTTTAGAAATATGTAATTCTAAAATTCCCATTTTGCCCTCTGTGTCTGGCAGAATTACTAGGACAACGCGGGGACTAATGGACCTATAATCCCGAGCTCCAATAAAATTAATAATCAATTAAACACTTTAATTAATTAATTAATTCTATTAATTCCAATAGTTACTCCACTATAAACTTAGAATTGCACTCTCGAAATTATAGATATAAATTACTTCTAAACTGTGAAGTGTC
>NW_010365103.1:151987-153265 GCF_000414095.1 Morus notabilis
AATAATTCATAATTAGAGCAAGGTAAAATCCGTTAACCTCTCTAATTACTTCTTTATCCTTGAGTACCATTGATTCTCTAATGGACTGTGATTCATAAAACACATTCATGAATCAGAGCTCTTACTGGTCCAAGTACCGAATCAACCCTTAAGAGAATTATTTATCTACTTCTTTCTTAAGAAGGAATGGATTCCATCTCGTGTAATAACATTCCCGGCTACCTACTTCATCATGTCTCCAAAATACAAGGAATAGGATTCAGGATCTCAGAATCCGCACCGAGTAAATCAAAAGACACAAATCCATAAATAAGAGTCTGTTAAGAACTCAGGATTAAGATCATCCTATATATGACCATCGGTAGACTCAATTAGAATTTCTATACTTAACGGAATTATTAGAAATTCATATTATGTTTGTGTCCTTGTTCCACATAATCTCATTATGCGAAATACACTCAATCAATATCTCTCCATATTAACAGTGCGGATAACACTGTTCCATTCTAAATGGGAATGACATGTATTAATAATGTTTCAATTAAAGATTTCAAACTTTAATTAAATTCGTTATGAACATTACTTTTTGATTATTATCCTTAAACATTATCCTCTCGTATATAACACTTATATACAATATTTAAGGTTACATAAATAATCATGGAATTTTCATTGATATTCATAAAATATTCATAAATATATGCACATAAAATAATGAATAAACTATTTTATTAAATAAATAATAAATATCCTATTACATCTCATGCTTCTAGGACACTATTCTCAACAAATTCCACGTGGCAGTACATGAGAAAGTCTCCAATGAGTGGCTCAATCAGCACCCTTCACGGACAAAATCAGCCCACAAACCAGCTCAGGTCCAGCTGTCAGCAAAACACACGTCTGGCCCAGCTCGTCTTGCTCCAGCAATGCACAGCAATGCTGACTAGGATTCCTTCATACTCCAGAAACGAAAAGCTGCTCAAAGCTCCAAACGGCCACGTTTTCTTAAAGCTGAGATTAACCACAAAGCGCACCTGAATTAGCTCTTTTTAAACGCTAATCAAGAGAGAGAGAATTTATGAATCACAAATAACTAAAAACAATTAACAAGACAAAACAAAGGAGAAAAACTAATACAAATTACCCTCTAGGTAATAATTTAAGCCTGGGAAATGCTCAATTAACTCTATTTTCATAAAGTTATCACACCCCCAAACTTAAACCATTACTCGTCCTTGAGTAATGACGCAAAATAAAACACAATAAAACACAAGA
>NW_010365103.1:153614-161397 GCF_000414095.1 Morus notabilis
TTTTTTTTTCGAAAACTCTTCACATAACTCCTATCTTTTGACGCGAATGCCAACATTGGTGATGAAGGCACCCGGTTACTCAACAAGGTTATGCTTCAGAGCTGCCATAGCAAAACTCATGATTTAAACTACCTTTTTACGCAAAAGTATACATGGGGCACATGTTACTCCTGGTTACTCAGCAGCTCAAAACCAGAGGAGTGTTTCAACTTAAATTCTGCTTTTAACTCGTATTTACTTTATTTTATTTTTTTTATTTTTTTATTTTTTTATTTTTTAAACTCCCCCAAACTGAATTCTTTCTACCCAATCCTAGCTCCTCTAAACTGCTTGGCTTCCTAACTATTGCCTCAAGGGATTCTTTAAGCCAGTTCTAAAACCTTAAGCCTCCCAAAGTTCAAAATTTCCTAAGTTCTTCTCAAATTACTATCCACAGTTCAAAGTGTTATAAATGGGGAATGAATCTTTCCTGGAAATTAGTCCACAATAAACATCCCTATTGAGTCATTCATGTCAATAAATCCTAAAATTTTCAAGATGTTCAAACAACTATATCATCATTAAGCATCCTGAGGTTAACCACTAAACCAACAAAACCAGAGAACACTAAACTAAAAAAAATTGCAAGTTCTAAACAGTAACAACAAACAGCCAACACAAAAAGAAACAAAAACAAATAAAAATGAAAACACAAAATCCTGAAAATAGAAAACACCCCTCCAAACTCAGAGGGGGGCAGTGTCCTCACTGCACAAAACACAAAAATAACCCACTCTAAATAAGAGATTATAGAAAAAAAAATTTGCAGAGTGTAAGTAAAAGAAAACTCCCTCAAGTGTGCGTCATGTACTCCACTTCCAATTTAGTGGGTTGCGCAGTGAGCGCCGCCTTGGTGGCGGTTCAGTGACCACCGCTTTACCCCTGTTCTTTCCGCGAGATGATGAAGGGGCTGCTACATCGGGTGCTGCAGCAATCGGTGGTTCACCCTATTGAGCACCATCAATGGTGTCATTATCAGCTTCGGGGGCTGACTCCTCATTGTTATCATCAAAGACCTGGGGACGCAGGAGCAACTCCTTTGGGAATGCGGGGAAAGTGGCCATGGGCTTAGAAAAGTTTCGCTGAAGGGATTTTTTTATGGCCATGTCCCTATCCCGAGAATAGGCCCAGAACTGGCGAAGCTGCTCTTGTTGCTGCTGTAGCAGTTCAAACATTTCAAACTACTGTACTTCAAAGAGGCTCATCCTCTTCTCTCACCACTCCTGACTTTGAGTGGCAGAATTCGGTGTGACTGGTAGGCGGCCTGGATGGTTCATCCTCTTCTTCTTCCCCCTCTCCTTTTTCTGACTTTTCACTCCGCCCTGAAGAAATGCGAGTAATTTCCACCAAATCCATCACGCCGGTATTCCTCAAACGTGGCTCACTTGCCTCCCATGTAACTTGGGCTTGGATGCACAATTCTGAGATGAGAGATGGAAAGTACAACCCGCCCTTTCCCTTCTCTGCACAAGCTCGGATCTGGTCGATGATCAATCGCCCCACATTGATGGGCATGCCTACAAGGATGGCGTAGAGTAGGATGGCCCAGTTTCTGGATATGGTCTTCCCGTGTGTGGATAACAACAAACGGGAAGCCACAAAATGGTACCACACTTTGGCAGCAGGCTGGAGTTTATGCCTGTTGCATGTGTAGCTGCCCTTGGTGGATAACAACCACTGAGCCCCAGGGATGGCAATGGTTGTCAAGACTTCCTCGAGCTATTCCTCTGTGATATCGGTAATCAATTCGACAAATTCATCGTCTTGGTTTTGTATACCAAGAACACCGTTGATGTGGCTAGAGGTAAATGGGATATCTATTTCCTGTACAAAGACCATATTTTGCCCCTGGTTTTGTAGGTTGGCATAAAATTCTTTTACCAGGGGCACAATGGGGTCAATTGGGTGGCGGCAGAAAATCTGCCAACACTTCGGAATAATCACATCAGAAATAAATGCCGGCTGGCCTAAAGTAGGGCTATCATGCAGTAAAAAACCTTTTTCTTTTACTAAATTACGAGCCCGGATGTTTTCTGCGTACCTCTTTTCTGCCTCATCATTAACAAATTTGTGAATTGCTGAGACTTGCCTGGTCGAGGAAGAAGGATCTGTGGCCGCCATTTTGTCTATGGTTGGGTCCTGTCGATTTGAGGAAAAAGGCCTCTTGGCAAAGCTTTTCTTGCCCATGGCGAAGGTGATTTCAGGATGGAGAAATTTCTTGGTCTAGGTGGTGGGAGAGGTCGGCGGCGGCTCTGGGCAGAGAATGAGGAGGATAAAGAGGCTAGGGCAGGGGAAATGAAGAAGGGGGATTTTTTGAAAGGTGGGATTGAATGGGATTTGAATTTGGGCAATTTGAATTTAAGCCCAAAACGCCGTCGTTTTAAATGGCTGACATTCTGCTCTAATAACCGCCAAAACGACGCCGTCCCATTTAAACCCCTTAGATCCTTCATCGACTTCTCGTGAGGGGTCACAATGCCATGCGATGTTGCACGATGCTGCAGCAATCCACAGCAACTTGATTCTTGTGAAATACACAGCCAACCGTGATACTAAATTGCTCTGCCACTTAATAGTAAAGTCAGTGTTTTGCTTGAAACCTCAAAATCAAAATAAGAAAGATGATGAAATAAAAGAAATACACAACTCAAAACTAAAAAGAAAGCATTAAGATGGAATGGAATGAAGAAAACTAAAAACTTTGGGTTGCCTCCCAATAGCGCTTGTTTTTACGTCTTCAGCCTGACGTCTTCCCCTTTTTAGGCATCGCTAAATGTGACAGAGGTATTGGAACGTTCCATAGGTCCTCCCCAATAATGCTTGACTCGTTGTCCGTTTACCAAGAACTTTCTCCCGGATTTCTCCTCTTGTAATTCCACAGCTCCATGTAGAAAAACTGTGGCTACTGTGAATGGTCCTGACCATCTGGATTTGAGTTTACCTGGGAATAATTTCAACCTCGAATTATATAGCAGCACCTGTTGTCCTGGTTCAAATTCCCCGGTTTGATCCTCTTGTCATGCCATCTTTTAGTCTTTTCTTTGTATAACTTTACGTTTTCATACGAGAACATCCGCATATCTTCAAACTCATCTAATTGCAGCAACCTTGCTTGCCCAGCAGCTTGTAGGTCCATGTTGAGCTTCCTTGTTGCCCAATAAGCCTTGTGCTCCAATTCTAATGGTAAATGGCATGCCTTGCCAAAAACAAGACGGTAGGGGGACATTCCCAAGGGTGTCTTGAAGGCTGTCCGGTAGGCCCATAGTGCATCATCTAATCGCAATGACCAATCCTTTCGGTTCGGGTTCACGACCTTCTCTAAGATTCCCTTGATTTCCCTGTTAGAAATCTCTGCTTGACCGCTTGTCTGGGGGTGATATGCTGTGGCAACCTTATGCTTGACACCGTATTTGGCGAGCACCCCCTCAAATTGTCTGCTCACAAAATGAGTCCTCTCGTCACTTATCATGGCTCCCCGAGTCCCAAAACGAGTGAAAATATTCTTATGCAAGAATTTGATCACCACCTTTGAGTCATTAGTGGGGAATGCCGACGCCTCAACCCATTTTGATACATAATCAACTACTACCAATAAGTATAGGTTGCCACATGAGGGTGGGAAAGGCCCCATAAAATCAATGCCCCATACATCGAACAACTCAACTTCTAAGATATTAGTTAAGGGCATTTCATGACGTTGTGAAATGTTTCCCACACGCTGACACCGATCACACATCTTGACAAAATCATAAGCATCTTTAAAGAGTGTAGGCAAAAAATAACCGGATTGTAATACCTTGGCAGCAGTTATTGAACCCCCAAAATGACCTCCATATGGTGAAGCATGGCAATGATGCAAAATACTCAATGTCTCCTCTTGGGGAACACATCGCCTCCAAATTTGGTCCGCACCCTGTTTATACAGAAAAGGCTCCTCCCAATAGTAAGATTTCATATCATGGAAAAATCACTTCATCTGCTGTCGGCTCATTTTCGGAGGTGCCTTGCCACTTGCCAAATAATTTGCTAAATCTGCATACCATGGCAGTGAAGCTTGCTGCACTACAAGGAGTTGCTCATCGGGAAATTTCTCCTGAATAGGAATATGTGATGCAGCCCCATTTTCTTGCTCGAGTTTAGAGAGATGGTCTGCCACTTGATTTTCGGTTCCCTTCCTATCTTTGATTTCAAGATCAAATTCCTGAAGTAGCAAGATCCACCGAATCAACCTTGGTTTGGCATCTTGCTTTGAGATGAGGTGAGTGGTCCGTATATACCGTCACCTTTGTCCCCACAAGATAAGATCGAAACTTGTCAAAAGCAAATACCACAGCCAATAGTTCTTTTTCTGTCGTGGTATAATTCAATTGGGCATTAGTAAGTGTTCTGCTAGCATAATAAAAAGCTTCCCTTTTCTTTGGCCGAGCACTGCCCCCACTGCGTGATCACTGGCGTCGCACATCAGCTCAAATGGAAGTGCCCAATCCGGTGCAACAATCACAGGAGTTGTCACAAGTGCTCTCTTCAAGTCAGAAAATGCACGCTGACAATCTTCATTAAAGTCGAATGGTCTGTTTTGCTCCAAAAGAAGACACAGCGGCTTGGAGGCTTTGGAGAAATCCTTTATGAATCGCCTATAAAACCCGGCATGCCCCAAAAAACTCCTTATTCGCTTGACCGATGTAGGCGGAGGTAGTTTCTCAATGACTTCAATTTTTGCTCTATCCACTTCAATGCCTCTTTGGGAAACTTTATGGCCCAAGACAATTCCCTCTGTGACCATAAAATGACATTTTTCCCAATTGAGGACCAAGTTCGTTTCTTCACATCTCTGAAGCACCTTAGCTAAATTTTTCAAGCAATCACCAAAAGAGTCGCCAAAGATGGAAAAATCATCCATAAACACTTCCAAAGTCTTCTCTACCATGTCAGTGAACAGCGCCATCATACATCTCTGGAATGTTGCTGGAGCATTACACAAACCAAATGGCATTCTTCAGAAAGTGAACGTTCCATATGGACAAGTGAAGGTTGTTTTATCTTGGTCCTCTAGTGCGACAACAATCTGATTATAGCCTGAGTAACCATCCAAGAAACAATAAAACTCCTTTCCAGCGAGTCTGTCCAGCATTTGATCAATAAACGACAGCGGGAAATGATCCTTTCTAGTGACGACATTGAGCTTTCTATAATCTATGCATACCCTCCAACCAGTCACGGTTCTAGTGGGTATCAATTCATTGTTTTCATTGGCCACCACTGTCACTCCCCCTTTCTTTAGTACACACTGGACAGGACTGACCCAAGAACTGTCTGAAATTGGGTAAATGATCCCTGCATCTAGCCATTTGATGATTTCCTTCTTCACCACATCCTTCATGATGGGGTTCAATCTCCGTTGTTGTTCCACCGAATTGCTGCAGCAATCTTCTAGCAGGATTTTATGCATACATAGGGAAGGGATGATCCCTTTAATATCAGCTATCGACCATCCCATAGCCCTTTTATGCTTTCTAAGGACTTCAAGCAGCATGTCCTCCTGTTCCTCATCCAAAGTGGATGAAATGATTACTGGCAAAGTATCTTCCTTACCCAAATAAGCATACTTCAAATGAGTTGGTAAAGGCTTCAATTCCAACACCGGTGGTTCTTCAATTGATGGCCTAGGAGACTTCAAATTTCTTTCAGATAATTCCAGCGATTCAAATGGTCTTCTTTGACAAATAGCCACTTGATCGGTTTCTCCCAGTAATGCGGGTGAATCATCATCAACTTGCTCAACTTCCAATGCAGCGTTTGTGACATCCGCTTCCTCTAATTCCTCATAAGTATTCTTATTAAGTTCTTCCATCACAAGAGCATCTAATACACCCACAGCTGAACATTCTTCAATCTCATTTGGAAAGCGCATAGCATTGAGAACATCAAATGTGACCTGCTCATCGTCAACTCGCATAGTAAGTTTACCTTTTTGCACATCAATCAATGTCTTTCCAGTGGCTAGAAATGGTCTACCCAAAATAATGGGTACCTCCTTGTCTGCTTCATAATCCAAGACCACAAAATCCACTGGAAAAATGAATTTATCAACACGCAACAGCACATCTTCAATTTTTCCTTCCGGATGAACAAATGATCAATCGGCAAGTTGAAGGGTGATTGTAGTTGGCCTAGCTTCACCAATACCTAGCTGCTTAAAAACAGACATTGGCATCAAATTTATGCTTGCACCCAAATCACACAAGGCTTTACCAAAATAAGTGTTGCCAATCGAACATGGGATTGTGAAACTCCCTGGGTCCTTCAATTTAGGTGGTAAAGTGCTTTGAGAAATCAGCCCGCACTCTTTTGGAAGTGCCACTGTCTCGAACTCACCCAAACGCCTCCTCTTGGAAAGAATTTCTTTCATAAATTTTACGTAATTTGGCATTTGCTCAAGAGCTTCAACTAATGGGATATTGATATGAAGTTGTTTTAGTACGTTAAGAAACTTCCCAAACTGCTTGTCCTGTTGTTTCTTCTGAAATCTTTGAGGAAAGGGCGGTGGTGGTCTGTTCTGGCACGTTCCTGCGGCTTCTTGCTGCTGTTGCGTTGCTGCAGCAACACTAGGTTCTACCTCATCTTGACTTTGTACAGGGTTCATGTGGCCATCCTACCTTTCTTCCTTTTGGATCGAAGAGGGCTCTTCATCTAGCTCATTTTTCTCCTGTGGCTGCTCCAGTGCTTTTCCACTTCTCAATAAAATGGCTTTGCAATGCTCCTTGCCGTCCTGCCTAGGATTTTCCGTATTACTTGGAAGAGTGCCCTAGGGTCAATTAGTTAAAGCATTTGGCTCTGGATTTTAGCCTCATTCTTTGTTATGTACTCCTTAAGAAAATTCTCCAAAGAATTTGGATTCATTTTTCGTTATGTACTCCTTAAGGAAATTCTCCAAAGAATTTGGATTTTCACCCGCTTGAATCCGCATTGGTTGAGCTGGTTGTGGCAAACCCGACTGTTGAGCAGGCCTATTATAAGGGGGAGCACCACTAGAACCTGCCCCTTGATTACTCCAAGAGAAGTTAGGATGTTGTCTCCATCCTTGGTTGTATTGATGGCTGTAAGCATTGTTGCGGTTGTAGTTACTCACATAATAAGCTGAAGCGGGATTTGAAGGACATTCCTTAAATTGGTGCCCCTCCCCACAGTATACGCAAGAGAGAGTGAGGGCCTGGACAGAATTCACTCCAGTTGAAGTGTTCATAGTTTTGAACATGTTGGTCAAATTCGACACTTGAGCCGAAAGAGCGGTAATTGCATCTACTTCAAGAACTCCCGGTGTTTTCCTTGTGGGTAGTCTCTCGGGTGACCATTGATAATGATTTGTGGCCATTCTCTCCAAAATCTCATAGCCTTCATTGTAAGATTTTGCCAAAAGAGCACCATTAGCTGCGGCATCCACCATCACTCTCGTTTGTTCATTTAGACCATTGTAAAAAGTCTCCATCTGAATCCAATGGGGAATACCATGTAATGGACACTTTCTGAGTAGCTCCTTAAATCGTTCCCATGCCGCATACACTGACTCTCCATCTTCTTGATGAAAAGAGGTAATGTCATTTCTCAACTTGGCGTTCTTTGTCGGAGGGAAATACTTCAAAAGAAACTTCTCAGCCATATCATTCCATGTAACAATGGAATCAGCAGGTAGGCTATTAAACCAAGCTCTAGCTCGATCCCTCAAAGAGAAAGGGAAAAGTGTCAG
>NW_010365103.1:161435-188720 GCF_000414095.1 Morus notabilis
CCCGGTAGCTTGAATATATCGCTAACTTCCATGAATAATCTCAAATGTTGATGAGGATCGTCTGTCGCCATACCGCTGAATTGTCCCATGGTCTGTAGCATTTGAAACATGACCGGTTTAAGTTCAAAGTGTGGGGCCTGGATGTTTGGCCGAACAATCACAGGATTCAGCCCATCAAGAACCGGGACTGCAAAATCTCTGATAGCTCGATCACGGTCATCAACCACGAATGGTCTCTGGGCTGGTTCAAGTGTGTTAAGTTGCTGCCCCTGATTTAATAAGATCCCCTGAGCATCTTCCTCAGCCATTTCGTGTATGTGAGCAAATCCTCACTGCTCCCTTCTTCTCCTTCTCACAGTCCTTTCAATTTCTGGGTCAAGAAGGAATAGCTCAGGTTCTTGCATACAAGATGTTCCAAAGACCTGCCAACAATCAGAAACTCTGATAAAAATGAACAAAAATACTTGAATAGTAAATTACTTTAACAATAAGATTCATATAAAACAGTCCCCGGCAACGGCACCAAAAACTTGTTGCCTAAAATTGTGAATCTAGAATCTCGCAAGTGCACGAGTCAACAAGTAGTAAAATGATGAATAACCAAGTATCGTCCCATAGGGATTGAGTATTTTTGAAATCAAGTTGCTAAGTTAATTCTATTCAAGTTTTTAAGAAGAAAACTAAAGTTGATTTTAAGATGTTAAAAACTAATAATAATCTGACTGTAAGAAAATGAACAACAAAGATAAAACTAATTAATAACAAAATGTGAAAAAAAATTGGCCAAAGTCACTGTGCGTGGCTCACAATTGCTAAACTGTCTCCTATCAATGCTGCGCGATGCTGCAGCAACGGACGGCAACGAAGACTTCCTGTTAACCAGATTTACTAAACCAAGGATTTTCCAATCCTCTGTCTACTGATCTTAAAGCTAAATCCCACAAATCCCTTTGCAAATCTAGACTCTAAAATCAGAGAATGAAGCTCTAAATCATATGGTTATGCAAGACACAATATATTCCTATATCATGTGAATCAAAAATCTAAAACAAGATCTAAGAACCTGCACTATTCGAGCTGTGTCCACTCAACTAAATCATCCCAGATCTAATCAAAGCTATACTCCTCTCTTATGATTTCTCAATCACAGTTAAGGCACAAATTCAGCTCACTTGAATAAACAAAGAAATAATCATCAGATCCATTCAACATCAACTAACATTTCAATATTTAACAACTCAACAATCTCAGCCAACAAATCATAATCTCATAGAGTTATATATATATGGATTCGAGTTCAGATTTATAAAGGAACGTAAATATTCTTTAACAAAGTAAAACAGAGCAATGAGAGTAAGAAAAACTAAGGTCAAGAGAGGAGAATCAGAATCCCCCTTTTCCAAGGTTTCTTCTAAATGCTTCCTTCATCCACAATGGGTCTTCCTTTACATTCAACACCCTGTGACGTTTCCTTTTTCTTCTTTCCAGTAGTGGAGCTGGTACTTGATCAGACAAATGGAGGTGGTTTCCTTTTCCAAGTTCAGCCGCCTTTGCGTTACAAAATATGACCAAGGACACCTTCTTTCTTCTCAGCTGCAGGTACTTATTGTACCCTAATTCCATGTGGCAGCACATGAGAAAGTCTCCAATAAGTGGCTCAATCAGCACCCTTCACGGACAAAATCAGCCCATTAACCAGCTCAGGTCCAGCTGTCAGCAAAACACACGTCTGGCCTAGCTCGTCTTGCTACAGCAATGCACAGCAATGCTGACTAGGATTCCTTCATACTCCAGAAACGAAAAGCTGCTCAAAGCTCCAAATGACCACGTTTTCTTAAAGCTGAGATTAACCACAAAGTGCACCTGAATTAGCGCTTTTTAAACGCTAATCAAGAGAGAGAGAATTTATGAATCACAAATAACTAAAAACAATATATCGGCTCTCATATCAACTGTGATTACCCTCCTAGGTGGCCGCCACTGTAGTTGAAATTAACTTGTACTTGCTGGAATTTCTTAAAATTTGCGGAATATTTTTTTTTTTTAAAAGTCTTATAGTAGACATAAGTTTCAAATTGCTTTCTTGATTAAAATATTCATACCTTAACATATCTTTTTTTAAAGCATATATATATATATATATATATCTATATGTATATACTTGATCCTTAAGACTTGATTGCTTACAGTCATAATCCACAAAACCATTTAACATATAGTTTCAGAATTATTTATAACGTAAAACTGATTGCGGAAATAATTACGAGCGGTATCCATTCCCCGATCTCCACATTGTTCGTCCATTCGCCATCAATCCATCAAGTATTAGGTGTAGGTTGCTTACCTATAGTATAAATATTCTATGATTAGCTTTCGCTCAACAAGCAGGAACTATCACTTACCTTATTGGGCTTGTTCTATCACTAAGGCACAACTTGGCCTAGAGACTTAGTAACGGTATTCTAACTCTTAGACCATTGAAATATAGACTTAAGCGGGGTTGTTGAACTAATATGGTCATTGGACCCACATCTAACTTCAAAATTCTAAGGGCCTACCATATTTAGCTCGTAAGTGCCCGTTGAGATGTTTTGCTCGAAAACTATTAAGCTTTTAAAAGAAACTATCATTCAATTTTTATAAAACTGATTACTCATTTATCTAGTTACAAGTACTAAAATTCCATTATAAAATCTCATTTCGAATACCGACTTTTGAAACTATTCCACAAGTCATTTTACGGTTAGTTTGTAAACAACTGTAAAACTATGTTGTAGAAACCCTTTTTTTGAAATCTTTCTTCATGGTTATTCCTCATTCAAGTGAGGTCTAAAACCATAATATTTTACTGAAATCACATCTAGGGTTCTTTAATAAACTTTTGTTAAAAATCAAAATTGTGTTAGTTTTATTTAGTTAAAACTGTGCAGTTTCAGAAATCTACTTTATACTGCATCTTAGAGTCAGATTTTGAAAATCTTTTCTTCACAACAATTCTTCATCTTATCGAGATCTAAAATTGTTGTTTCCAGAAAAAGCTGAAACTCAGCATCTAAAGGCCTCGTTTGGCTGAAAGCAGTGGCTGCCAATTTTTTTCCGAAACTGTTTTGGACAACATGTACTGTTTTTGAAAAATGGCTTAAACTTGCATTTAGAGTTAAAACTGAGTTTTGTCACAGTCACAGGAAAACGTTCAAAACATCGAGAACTATAGGCTTAAAGTTGGAAAAACTGAAAAATCTTGCTCTAGGGTCCTCATTTATCACGTTCCAAGTAACCAGAAAATTTTTACCTCTAATCCAAAATAAGCAAACTTAAATCAAGCATACTCATTCTACATAATACTAATCAAACTAAACTTAAAACACACAAAACTAATATAAAACTCGCACACCCTTATTACAAATTGTTTCCTTGAGAATCACAAATTACATCCATAGTTCCAAGCTTAAAGTTGGCTAGAAAATAATGGAGGAGAGTTCAAGAAATTACCCTTGAAGAACTCTCTCTTGAAAATCTTTGAAATCCTGCTCTTCTCCTCCAACTTAAACTAAGATTTGCGGTGAGAAATATGGAGACTTTTGAGGGTATGCAAGCTAGAGGGAGGCTTGATTTTTAGTGAGTGAAGAATGGAGAAAGTTTTGAATGCTTAGAGCTTTGTGAAGGACTAGTTTTTGGCAAAGGGAGAATGGAAGAAAAAAAATGAGGGAGACTTAATGCAAGTGGTTGGTTTTGATGTTTCAAAAAAGAAGTGATGTAAGCCTTCTTATTAAATAGTTGATTTGATTCATTTCATCATGAAGTTTTCTAGCACACTCAACTAACACAAAATTTTTGCTAAAACCTGTTAACATGGCCGGGCAAGATGAGAGAAAAGAGTGAAAAAGAATGTCATGATTTCTCTTCACCTTCCACCATCAAATCGCATATGTCATGATTTCTCTTCACCTTCCACCATCAAATCGCATATGTCATGATTTTTCTTCACCTTCTACCATCAAATCGCATATGTTATGATTTCTCTTCAATTACCACCATCAAATCGCATATGTCCTGATTTGTCTTCACTTACAACCATCAAATCGCATATGTCATGATTTCTCTTCACTTACCACCATCAAATCGCATATGTCATGATTTCTCTTCACTTACCACCATCAAATCGCATATGTCATGATTTCTCTTCACTTACCCCCATGAAATCACATTTCATCCAACCAAATTCTAACCTACCCCTTATACTTTTGTCTCATGTCTTAAGTTTCTCTTACATCAGATAAAAATTATACTAACTGTAAGGAAGTACTTAGCTGACAGGAAGTTCTAATTTCTGACGGTTCCTTTTCTACTACTTATTTATAGTTCAATATTAATCCCTGAATGCTTCGATATCAACTTAAATTCTTACTCGCGTAATATTTTGAACTGTTTCAAGTCTTGAAATTAATTCTAGACTGAACAAATTCTAAATTTAACTTTTATGCATTATATTCCGGAAATGACGTTGCAACCGATAGTGTCAACTCCTAAGCTCACATTGTATCCTTCTACTAAAAGCATTTTTTCTTGTGACTTCAACCTAACTGTCCGGCAATTAAGGATTTTTTCTTCTTTTCTTAAATGTCGGAGCGTTTTTTGATACACTGTTAACATCATGCTGTGCTTGGAGATTCTTGAAATCAAGATTCTCAAACTATATATGGACTGAAAATTCTTCCGCCTTAGATTACGGTGAGAATTTATCGATCGAATTTACTTGATCGTAAAAGATGAACTTAACATGAAATCTGCTACAGAATTTAGGAATACTGATGTTAATTCCATAAATCCTTCAGTCACAAAATATAGTATAATATTTTCTAGGAAAATCCTTGGCTTGAATACATAAATTGTATTATTTAAAGTCTAGGATTTTCTCGGTCATTACGTAAACACTCAAGGATAATTAATTGAGAATTAATAATAAATTAAATAATGTGATTATTTAAATTTGAATTTAAATTTTGGATCACTTATGTGAAGGTGTTCACATAGTGTGAGCACACAGTGTGGACACGTAATGTGAACACATCTAGATTTATCCATCTAAACTTATTTGATAAATTGTTCAATTTTGAATTCAAATTAATTTATGTTTAACTTAAATTGAAATTTGAATTTGAGTCAAAATTAGACTGCAGGATAAATGATGATTTTCTCTTCCTTCCCTATATGTATTAGGCGCCACAGGGATAAAATCCCCTATCTTGGCTGGCCATTAGTTGATAAAAGAAGGGAGAATTGGTTCTAAATTTAAATGAGAGATAATTGATAAGTTTTATCTTAGGAGTCTAAGTACTATTCTATAAATAAGGAGATAGTCAAAAATTGTAAGACACAATTTTTGAAAACAATTTTTGACGCAGTTTTTGCTCCTAATTTTAGAGGGTGGCCGAATTCTTTGAAGAGTTGAGAGGAAAAAATTTTCTCCAAAAATTCCACGTCGTGCATGCGTTGGTGTTCGTGAAAATTCTTGAGTGTTTTCGTTAACTCATTTTGTTTCAAGTGTGCCCACACACACATCTTCGTAGAGGAAGGCTCGGGTTTTCTAAACAAAGCATTGGAGCGAGGATTGTTCAAGGTCATTGAACTCAAGTTATTTTCCTAATCGGTATGTAGGTATAATTCCTATTCGAGTTCTTAATTAATAAATTAATGTGATTAATTTATTCGTACATAAATTAATATAATTTATAGAGTATCTCAAAGGTTTTATGAAAATTTTTGTTATACATGATCCGAATTCGATTCGGAAACCAACAATTGGTATCAGAGCGGTTTATAGACGATATTAATTTATGCTTCGATTATTTGATAATCAAAATTAATATATTAAATATGTGTTATTTAATTATGTATGTATGTGATGGGTATGCACTTGCATTGATGGATGTTTATATTTAATTCTTGTTGATGAATATATGGATGATGAATTTGGTTGTTAATTATATGGTTTCATAGATCGCATTAAATTCGTTCAATTAAATTATTTGTAATTTTTATTCGGGATTATAATTATTGTAATTCTAAGATTTGGGTAGAATTAGAGATTTGATTTTGAATCAAAAGAAGCCCCGAAGACCAGCCATGGAGTGGGCCAAGTTGCTGCCCTGCTGCTGCCTTACAGCAGCCCATGCCCGCGCAACCAGTGGTTTGGAACCACAACTTATGCATGTACTGAATGGCCGCAAGGAAGCATAGCGAAAGCGGACCATGTGATGGCCCCATGATGGCTGTCTGGGCCAAAGGCCCATGATGCCTTCTCTAGGCATTAATGCCCGCGCATGGTTACATTACACGGGTTAATAACATACCCGTATAACTTAATAGTTATATATATATATATATAAATGTTATAACAGGTTATAACGATTAAATACATTATTATATATATACGATATATAATATATGTATATATATATAAGAGTTATAATTATTAATTATTATTGGATAATAATTATAATTATAATTATAATTATATATATAAATTAAATAATTATGTTGATTTTTTAAAAAATAATAATTTAGTAATTTTCTTAATGCAAGAAAATTATGGGTAAATTATTTTTAAGCAATGTCAAAATTATTTAGACCTACTGGCCTATTAGGGTTTTGAACCTGAACCATGCTCAATTTTTCCTGGAAGCGTTCTAGAGTGAAAAAAATGTGAAATCCGACCCGAAGACAAAGAACGAAGCAGATAAATGAAGAATTCAAGAATCGAAGACCTGTTGATATAACGGAAGAAAATAATTATTGTAATTATTTATTTATTCAATTTGGTTGTAATTTATATTTTCCATGGGACCCGGTCAATTCTATCTCAATAGCCAATTGCATATATTAATATTTTATGTTCATAATTATATATTATATGTCCATACATATAACATGCCATATAGTTACAGTGTGCCTACTCATATGTTTTATAACATGTCATGCATACACGTGTATTTATTATTATTTATTTTATTTATTATAAAAGAGTTTTTAAAAAATAAAATAAAATAAGAACCATGCACTAAAATTGATTTAATATGATTAAATAGATTTAAGTTGCAAAATTGATTTGCAAAATAATGTTACATGTGAAATTGAATTTATGAGTTAAATTTTAGAATTTTACATATCCGAAAAATAAATTATTTATTTATCGATATTTGAAAACCATGAGATGTTTTTCAAATAAAATACATATTTGCAAAATTATGAGTGGGAGAGGGTTGTATGACAATATGACCCACTCGTCTCCATCGTTAGTTCAACATCGTGAGATTCAAAAGGGGCTTCGCGGCGGCACCGATTTCGCACTCCCTACGGAAAGTGTTCTTTCGGGTGAATAACAAGGTTGACTTCCTAGCAATAGGATTCAAAGATGTATTTCCGGTTTGACCTACCCTACGGCGGCACTCCGGAGTTAAGTCCGTAGAATCCGAAACGATGGGTTACACTCACGAAAATATAATCAAATTTGTTGATTATATTTTTGACCAAAATAACGGTAGTTGATAATTATGAAAATATGAGTTATTTTGATTATATTTATTAATTGAGATGGTCTCGGTTCAATTTGTAATATTTTGACCTACTCTACGGCGGCACTATATTCGTGGTAAATTAGATTATCGTTGGCACCTAAAATTAAAACATGATTTAGGTATTTTTCATGTGCATCATGTATCATATTTAATTGTGCCTAAAAATTACATGTTTTGATATTCATGCACATAAATTGATTAGATGAATATTTTACTTATTTCCAGCAATATGTCAAATCCTGTAATCTCACTATATGAAACTGAAACACTGACTAGAGATAAACTATGCGAAGTGGTAAAGTAACATAAACAACTTACATTTATGTGACGAATATAAGTTTGTCCCAAATGGAGGATTGTCCTCCTGTCCCTAACGAAACCACTATAGCAAACTATTAGCTAGGGTTGTGTGTGGTAGTTCACAAGAAGAATGAAGACATGGAGACAACTTATGAGATAATGCAGTCATCAGATACTGTATCTGAAAATCCATATAAAAAGCTTTGCTAAATACTGTAAGAACCCTGACCAAAAGACAAAGGGAAAGTCGTTTCCACTAAAATAAAGGAAAAGAATCAAGCAAATATGATTTGCTAGTTTTGAAAACATGTTTAGTAAAGGGTGATTCCTATTCCTAGATAATAGATTCGGGAGTTACTACTCATATTTATTTTCTTTATTAAGTCTTAGTTCTTACAAGGAAATTATTTCCCAAAATAAAGAAAGGAACTCAAGCAAATATGATTTGCTAAAACATGTTTAGTAAAGGGTGATTCCTATTCCTGGATAGTAGATTCGGGAGTAACTAATCATGCTTGTTTTCTTTATTAGGTCTTAGCTCTTACAAGGAAATTCCTTCCCAAAACAAAGAAAGGAACTCAAGAAAATATGATTTTCTTGTTCGATGAACATGTTTAGTAGATGGTGATTCCTAATCCTGAATAGTAGATTCGAGAGCAACTAATCGTGTTCATTTTCTTTGCAAGGATTTAGCTCTTTAATGGAAATTGTTTCCATCTAAACAAAGAAGTAGAATCAAAGTAAGTAAGATTTACTAATTCTAGAAACATTTTTAATAGTGGGTGATTCCTCATCCTGGATAGTTGATTCGGGAGAAACTAATCATGTTTAGTTATCTTTGCAAAATATTTGTTCTTACAAAGAACTTGCCGTCAGGGACTACATGATGGAAGTGGGAATACTGTGAAGGTATTGGCAAAAGCAGTGGGAGAAGTTAGACTTCAGTTTTGAAAATACCTTGTTATGAACAATGTTTATTTCCCTCCAGGTATTAAGAGAAATTTGATTTCTATTTCCAAATTATTTGAACAATTGCCTTTAATAATAATCTAGTCCACATCTTTCAAAATGGTTCCGATATTTATTCTGGATATAGAAAACAGTTTATACCGTTTAAACCGATGCCTGACTCACTACTTAATATTAAAATGTTTAAAGTTTCCAAACCGAAAAATAAGAAGCAAAGATTTCTCATGATAATAGCACAAATCTATGGCATCTTAGGCTTGGTCATATTAACCAAAACAGGATTGAGTGACTGGTAAAGGACGGTTCTTTATGCAAGCTAAAACTTAGTGAGCTTCCGGTCTGTGAATCTTGTTTGGAAGGTAAAATGACCAAGAGACCTTCCACGTCGAAAGGAGAAAGAGCTACATAACCCCTTCAGCTAATACATTCGGATGTATGTGGACCGTTAAACGTCCAAGCTAGAGGAGGTTACGAGTATTTTGTCATCTTTATTGATGACTATTCGAGATATGGTTATGTTTACCTAATGCAACAAAAATCTGAAACTTTTGGAAAGTTTTTAAGAGTTCTGAGCAGAAGTTGAAAAACAATTAGGTAAACCAATGAAGACACTTCGATCAGATCGAGGGGGTGAATACCTAGACCAAGAGTTCTGGGATTTCTTGATTGAAGAAGGTGTAGTATCTAAATTGACTACACCCGGTACACCACAGTAGAATAGTGTAGCCGAAAGGAGAAATCAGACTTTGCTCGACATGATAAGATCAATGTTGAGTTATTCTTCACTTCCTACTTCATTCTGGGGTTATGCCCTAAGAACCACTGTGTATATTCTAAATCTAGTACCATCTAAGTATGTACTAAAGACACCCCTAGAGTTGTGGAATGGTTGAAAGCCAGTTTTGAAACATATTCGCATATGGGGGTGTCCGGCTCATGTGATGAAACAATAGACTGGGAAGTTGGAACCAAGATCAGAAATATGCATATTTGTGGGATATGCAATGGGGACAAGAGGATGATTATTTTATATAATCACAAGAATTAAAGGGTATTTGTATCAACAAATGTCACGTTTCTGGAGCATGACTATATGATAGTTTTCCAGCCCAGAAGCAAAGCAGTTATGGAAAAGTTACTTTTCAATGAGATTGGACCACAACCGACAAGAGTTGTTGGAATGCTAAGAGATAAGACCACGATTCCTAATCAAAATCCTGTGGCACCTCGTCGCAGTTGGAGGGTACGTAAGTTACCTGACCGGTATACCGAGGAAGCACAAATCGTCATTGCTGATGGAGGATTCTGATATGGAAAAGTGGCAAGTAGCTATGAAACTTGACATAGAGTCCATGTACTCCAACTCCATCTGGCAACTTGTAGATCTACTTGAAGGGCTAAAACCCATTAGATGCAAGTGGATCTTCAAAAGAAAGAGATGAGCAGATGGAAAAGTAGAGACTTATAAAACAAGGCTAGTGGTAAAGGGTTATACCCAGAAATAGGGAGTTGACTTTGAGGAAACTCTCTCATCGGAAGGCATGCTTAAATCCATCCGTATACTCTTGGCCATAACAGCATATTTTGAAATGAGATATGGCAGATGGATGTCAAGACAGCTTTTCTGAATGGCTGACTTGATGAAACCATCTATATAGATTTGCAAGCTATAGAGATCCATTTATGGATTGAAGCAGACTTCTAGATCGTGAAATATCAGGTTTGATAAGGCTATTAAGTCTTATGGATTTGATCAAAACCAAGATGTATCAAACGAAAGAAAAGAGGACGTTCTTGTTCTTTACTAGCCCGAATATCTGATATTCAGTGCAAAGTGGGAGTGGTCAGTTGTTGTCACTTGAACTCAAGATGCAATCATTAGGTAGTAGTGCAGTGTATCCTTAAGTGTATGAGGAAAGCAAGAAACTATTAGATAATTTAGTCAGTGAAAGAGTTGTTGGCAAAGTGTGATTGCTAATTCTATCATTAAGAGTTAATGTGTTGCAGCTTGTGAAGCAGCAAAAGAAAGCAACCTAACTCCAGAAATTCTTAACTGATCTGGAAGTTGTTCCAGGCATACATCAGTCATGGAAACCTAGAAAGTTTCAGGATTGCAGACATATTCTACCTGCTTTAGGACAAGTGGGAGATTATTGGGAATGGTGTCCTAGAAGCATACGGTGTAATAGCATATTTATTATTTATTTAATAAAATAGTTTATTCATTATTTTATGTGCAAATATTTATGAATATTTTATGAATATCAATGAAAATTTTATGATTATTTCTGTGACCTTAAACATTGTATATAAGTCTTATATATGAGAGGATAATGTTTAAGGATAATAATTAAAATGATGTTCGTAATGAATTTAATTAAAGTTCAGAATCTTTAATTAAAACATCACTAATACATGTCATTCTCATTTAGAACGGAACGGTCTTATCGACACTGTTAATATGGCGAGATATTGAATGAGTATTTTTCACGTAATGAGATTACGTGGAACAAGGACACAAACACAATATGAATTTCTGATAATTTCAGTTAAGAATAGAAATTCTAATTGAGTCTATCGATGGTCATATATAGAATGATATTAATCATGAGTTCTTAATAGACTCTTATTTATGGATTTGTGTCTTTTAATTTACTCAGTACAGATTCTGAGATCCTGAATCCTATTCCTTGTATTTTGGAGACATGATGAAGTAGGTAGCCGGAAATGTTATTATACGAGATGAAATCCATTCCTTCTTGAGAAAGAAGTATATAAATAATTCTCTTGAAGGTTGATTCGGTACTTGAACCAATAGGAGCTCCGATTCATGAATGTGTTTTATGAATCACTATCCATTAGAGAATCAATGATACTCAAGGATAAAGATGTAATTAGGGAGGTTAACGGATTTCACCTAGCTCTAATTGTGAATTATTTATGGAGGATTGATCTATATGCAATGACTATATCACATGGACACTTCACAGTTTATAAGTAATTTATATCTATAATTACGAGAGTGCAATTCTAAGTTTATAGCGGAGTAACTATTGGAAATAATAAGATTAATTAAGTAATTAAAGTGTTTAATTAATTATTAATTTTATTGGAGCTCGAAATTATAGGTCCATGAGTCTCTGCGTCGTCCTTGTAATTCTACAAGACACCAAAGGGTAAAATAGGAATTTTAGAACTACGAAATTCTAAAATTAAACACTCAAGGATAATTAATTGAGAATTAATTATAAATTATATACTTTGATTATTTAAATTTGAATTTGAATTTTGGATCACTTATGTGAAGGTGTTCACATAGTGTGAACATATCTAGATTTATCCATCTAAACTTATTTGATAAGTTGTTCAATTTAGAATTCAAATTAATTTAAGTTTGACTTAAATTAGAATTTGAATTTGACTAAAAATTGGACTGCAAGATAAAGTATGATTTTTTCTTCATTCCCTATCTGTATTTGACGCCTACCACAGGGATAAAATCCCTTATCTTGGCCGGCCATTAGTGGATAAAGGAAGGGAGAATTTGTTCCAAATTCAAATGGGAGATAATTGATAAGCTTTATCTTAGAGATAAAGATGAGACTTCTTCTAAGAGTCTAACTACTATTCTATAAATAATGAGATAGTAGAAAATTCTGAGACACAATTTTTGAAAACAATTTTTGACACAATTTTTTCTCCTAGTTCGATAGGGTGGCAGAATTCTTCCAAGGGTTGAGAGGAAACATTTTTCTCCAAAAATTCCACGTCGTGCATGCGTTGGTGTTCGTGGAAATTCTTGAGTGTTTTTATTTACCCGTTTTGTTTCAGGTGTGCCCACACACACGTCTTCGTAGATTCAAGGAATTGATGAGAAAGGCCCGGGTTTTGTAAACAAAGCATCAGATCGAGGATTGTTCAAGGTCAAAGAACTCAAGTTATGATCCTAATCGGTCGCTCGGTATAATTCCTATTCGAGTTCTTAATTAATAAATTAATGTGATTAATTTCATAAACGGATCAGCTATGTTGTTCACGGATGTGATCTTTTCAACTGAAACGTCTCCTCTAGAAACAATCTCTCTGACCAGGTAACCCCACGCTTCCGCATCCGAATTCGATTCAGAAACCAACAGGCTCCTTGGCGTTGGCCACAGCTCCGCTGTTGTCATAATAGAGTATGATAGGCTCATGCATGTTTGGAGCAATATCCAATTCCTCAGAACTTCGCGAAGCCAGACTGCTTCCTTAGCTACTTCACAAGCTACTATATACTCAGCTTCCATGGTTGAGTCAGCAATACAAGATTGCTTGATACTCATCCATATAATGGCTCCATTTTTCAAAGTGAACACTGCCCCCGAGGTGGACTTGTGAGAGTCCCTATCCGAGTGAAAATCAGAATCAATATATCTAATAGGAATCAAATCCGTACCAGAGTATACAAGCATATGGTTTCTCATCCTCCTCAAATATTTGAGTATGTGTTTGACTGCAACCCAATGATCTATATTTGCTAACCATCCATACTGCAAAGCATATGTCATGTCTAGTATATAGCATTGCACACATCAGGCTACCAACCGCCGATGCATAAGAAACTCATCTCATATCCTCTTGCTCTTGAGGTGTCGTTGGACATTGCTCTTTGGAAAGATGAACTCCATGTCAGAAAGGTAAATTTCCTTTCCTGGAGTTTTGCATTGAAAACTTGACAAGCACCTTGTCAATATACGATGCCGAAGACAATGCCAAAAGCCTATTCTTGCGATCCCAGATAATTTGGATCCCAAGAATGTAGTTGGTTTCTCCAAAATCCTTCATTTGGAATTGGCTGGCTAGCCAGTCTTTACTTTGGATTATGATTCTATGGCTTCATTAAATCTAATATTCCAAGATCTAGAGGCTGACTTTAGTCCATAAATGGACCTCTGTAATTTGTAAACCTTCTGCTCAAAGCCTTCTACAATGAAACCCTCTAGTTTGACGATATGAATGGTCTTTTCAAGATGGTCATTCAGAAACACCGTCTTGACATCCATTTGTCATATCTCATAGTCATAATGGCTATAGAGGAAAAAGTATCCTTATAGCCTACTCCTTCCTTTTGAGTAAAACCTTTTACAACCAATCTTGCTTTGAACGTTTCAACATTTCCATAAGCTCCTCTATTTTTCTTGTAGATCCATTTGCAACTAATAGGCTTAACGCCTTCTAGTAGGTCTATAAGCTCCTAGACAGAATTGGAGTACATAGACTCCATTTCAAGTTTCATGGCTTCTTGCCATTTTTCTCAATCAATATCATCCATTGTCATCTTGTATGATAATGGATCATCTACACTGCAATCGGTGAGCGCAACATTTGCTTCTCTATTTTCACGATAGCAGGTGGGTAATCTTATTTCCCTCCCACTGCGTCATAGTGGTGGTGGTATTTGATCACATTTAGTGGTCTCCCTTCTTTGTCGTCCAACAATTGTTGTCAGTATTGGGCCAATCTGATCAACCAGCAACTCATCCAGAAAAATCTTGCTTCTGGCCTTGAAAAGTACCATATAGTTGTGCTCAAGAAACGTAGCGTCTGTCGATACAAACACTTTGTTATCCTGAGAACTATAAAACATACCTCCTCTTGTTCCTTTTGGATAGTCCACAAATATGCAGACTTCTAAGTGAGGTTCCAACTTCTTAGTCTTCCCTTCAGCGCGTGTGCTGGGCACCCCTATATGCCAATGTGTCTCAAACTAGGTTTGCGACCATTTCACAATTTTAGGGGTGTTTTAGGGATTGACTTAGATGGAACTAAGTTCAGAATGTATACTGTTATTTGTAATGCATATCCCCAAAATTAAATGGGTAAAGAAGAATAACTTAACATTGATCTCATCATGTCAAGCAAGGTGCAGTTTCTTTTTTCAGCTACTCCATTTGGTTATGGTGTGCCAGGTGCAGTGAGCAGAGATATTATTCCATTCTCAATTAAGTAGTCTTTGAACTCATAATCCAAGTACTCTTTTCCTTGATCCGATCAAAAAGTTTTGATTGATTTGCCAAGTTACTTTTCAGCTTTGGCACGGAACTTTTTAAACTTTTTAAAGGTTTTGGATTTCTTTTTCATCAGGTATGCATATCCAAATCATGAATGGTCATCAATAAATGTGATGAAGTATTCATAGCTTCCCCCCGCTTTGACATTCAAAGGACCACATACATCAGTATGTATGATTTCAAGGGGCGTCTTCATTTTTTCACCCTTTGCCTAAACTGGCCTCTCGTTCATTTTTCCTTTTAGAGAGGATTCACAAACTAGCAGAGTGCCAACCTTTAGCTCTCTCAAAGGATCATCCTTTGCTATCTTTCAATCCTATCTATGTTTATATGACCTAGCCTTAGATGCCAAAAGTATGTTTCATCTTCGTTAGAAACTTTTCTTCTCTTAGGGGTTGGTTTAGCGACTTTGAACATTTCGGTTTGTAGCATTTTGTTGAATATATGTTTAACAAAGTAAAGATCATCATCAACAAAATCAAAACAAATATGAATTCCATTCTTAGATAAAGAAATAGAGTCAATATCAAAAGAAACTAAAATAAACTATTCGTGCAATCTATAAACTGAAAGCAAATTTCGTTTGAAATCTGGAATAAATAAACATTGTCCAACCAAAAATATTTATTATTCACAAAAGACAATCGCACTGTCCTTACTGTCGTCGCTAAGATCCTTGGAAAGATCCCTTTTCGAGATCCCTGGACGTTTCCAGCATCTGTAAAGAAGTACAAACAAGGTTAGATGCCCCTGAATCAACTATACAGATATAGAAATCATTCTTAACTAAACATGTTTCCATTACCAGTAAATCTGATTTACCTTGCTTCTTCTTTTTTAGCACACCGAGGTACTTTTCACAGTTCCTCTTCTAATGGCCGTCCCGGTTGCAGTAAAAACACTTTCCGTTAGGCTTTGGAGCAGCCTTGTTCTACTTGTTCTTTTGGATCTTCTTCTTCCCCTTGCCCTTGTTGTTCCCCTGATTCTTCTTCTTCTTGTTCTTTGATGAAGAAGGCCTTCCCTCAGTTGCGTTGGCTTCAAGAATATTTGTCTTACCTCCCTTATCACCTATAAGGGACTCAAATTGCCGCAGCTCATTCAGGAGCTCAGTGAAGTTATCATTCTTTTAGTTCATCAGATAACTTATCCTGTATGGAAAAAAATCAGTAGGAAGTGTCTCCAGTATCATGCCAACCTGGGTCTTCTCATCAATCTGAAACCCATTAATTTTAGCCTCATTAAGATGATTAATCATCTTAAGCACACGCTCACGTATAGAAGAATCATTCTTCATACGTCCGTTCATAACGGCTTTGACAGTAGCGTGTCGAGCTGAATCAGATGGATGTCCAAACATCCTCTAAAGAGAGTACATATCTCTCTAGCAGTTGCAAGGCCTTCATGCTGAGTTCTCAGTACTTCATTCATTGCTGCTAACAGGTAGCAGCATACCTTATTGTTGCATTGACCTATCGATCATATTGCTTGGTCACATCACTGGCAGCATTAGAGGGAGGCACTAAGGGGCAATTCTATTTGAGGACAAAATGGTAGTTTTCACAGATCAAGAGGATATTCATGTTACTTTTCCATTTGACAAAATTTTCACCATTCAAAATTTAGGAAGTGAGAAGTGCGAAAATAGGGTTTTGACATTTTTGCTGAAAATAAGGAATTTAACTCAATCAACATTTTGCAAAAATGTCACTACAAAATTTATGGCATATAAATATGATGCATGAATGTACATATTAAATACACAAATACATGTTTAATTGCTTAAGGAATATTAATCACCATAATTAAGAGCCGCCGTAGGGTAGGTCAAATAATTGCTAAATAAAATGAGACTAACTACATTAATATATACTATATGAAATATATCATACTTTTAATATTTATTAATTTTTTTTATTTAGATCAAGAAAAGAATTAACCAATTTAATTATCTCTTTATGAGTGTAGCCCACCGTTTCAGATTTTTTAGACTTACCTTAGAACTTGTCGCTGTAGGGTAGGTCAATTCTAAAACACATCTTAGAGATCCTATCCCTTTAGAAGCCAATCTTGTTATTATAATTAATGAATATCCTCCGTAGGGAGGATAAAATCAAAGCGTCTCAGGGCCTCATTAATTACTCAGGTGTTGTACTTACAGTTTATACCTATGGGTTATATCGTCACATTACCCGCTCCCACTCATTATTTACGAATGGTGCATTGATTTTATAAAACAACTCTTGCTTTATACTTCTTAGTGAATTTAAATAATTTATGTCACTAAGTTCTATATAATTTTAAACAACTTTAAAATTATATTAAGGTCATTTGTGACAATTTTAAAATTTAACATTTAAATTTATAAATTTCACATTTGACTGATTTAAATTTTTGAAAAATCATTTATACTTAATTTATTTAAATTTAATCTCATTAAATTTAACAACTCCAAAATTAATCTTATTAAATTTGATAACTTTGAATTTAATCTCATTAAACTCAACAACTTGGCGCATTTAATTAATTTAATCTACTAAAACTATTTTAGAATTAAAATATATAATTAATGCGCATGATGCATGTCATACATATAAACTAGGTAGGCACTTTCTATCCTATGATGGCATATTATATGCAAGTCAATATAATTATTATCAATCATAATAAATGAATAAATAAAGACATACAAGCGAAATGGAAAAACTTTGCCGGGTTCCACAGACCTAAGAATTACAATCCCAAAATAATAATAAAAAAAAATTACTTCACAATGGGTCTTCTTGTAATTCTCCATCTTCAAGTCTTCCTTTTGTAGTCTCAAAAAAAAAAAAAAATTGATTTGGGCTGTCAAAACAGCCATATATTGCATCTGGGCTGGCTGGAAAAGACAGACCAAGATAAGTAATGCCTCTGCCTCATTACTAAGGCAGAGAAGGCCCACCATTTGGGCTTGGGCTTTGCACCAGCTAGGCCAAGCCTTGCTAGTGCTGACTGCACCTACTTGCAGTAGCCTCACCTGCTGCACTGTTGCCATGGCCGAATGGCCATGGCAGGCGTCCTTGCTCACCGGCGACAATCGCTGGTGACCGTACGGTCGTCGGCCAACCTAATTTTTTTTTAATTTGGAACTATTCCAAAAAAAATATAGTTGGAACTCTTCCATAAATTCACACATGATGATAATCCGTCCGCCATTGAAGAAAAATTAAATTACACATGGATTTCTATTTTACAATTGATCTAATCAAAATAAAATAACAAAATCTAATTCCATGCAACCAGAAATATTTACGACTAATCCATTCACATTATACATAATCATCACACAAGAAACATACATCATATACATAAGTACCTACCCATTAAACATACATGAATTATCACATAATCAAACGTTAAATTAACATAAAATAAAGAGTGCTCTAATACCAATTGTTGGTTTCTCAAACTGGATTTTCAAAAAAATTTCTGTAAAAGCGTGAAATCAATCGAATCACATAAATAAAAAATTTAATTCAATCGTTATTTCATGTTAATTTAACTAGTAAGAAAGTAAGAGAAGAAGACGAATTTACCGTCGTTCGATTAGGACATTAATCTTGAACTCCTACAACACCGTCTTGAGCTTTTAAAATTTCAAGAACACCACGGTTCTTTCTCAACATTTCTCCGGATCAATGTGCACTCGAATGTGTGGGCGTTCTGATGGGTTTCTCAACACATGAGATGGATGAATAGAAAGGTCACCTATGGTTTTCACTCACTATTCTTAAGAGTATGTGATAGCACTTAAAGAGACTTTCTTTGGTTTTTCTTTTCATTTTCTTCCGCCCTAGTCATTCTACCGAAACATCTATGGGACGTTTGGATGAGGAGTTTGTCCTTGATTTTGAATCATAGTTCTTGATTCTCTACAGTATTTTCCTCTCATAAAAAATTTGAATTTCAAAAATCAGAATCATGAATTATGATTCTGAACCCATGAACCAAACGTCCCACTAGTATTTTCCTTTTCTATTGCACGCTTTTCCAAGCAAGCTTAAAGTGGGGAAAGCACGTTTTCGCACTTACTCCCTTGTTTTTGTTTATTTGCTCAGGGGAAAATAAAATTGTTATTTTTATTATATATATATATATATATATATAAGTATATAAGGAACTGCATGTTCCTTCTTCCTCTCTTTCTTTCTTTTTTTTATTTATTTAATATTATGACCAATTCTTATTGGACAATAAAAAATTCTTCTTATATTGAGAAACGTGGGGAGCTTTTAGGAGTGAGAAAAGAAAATTTCTCTCTTTCTATAAAAGTGATTAGATTCATCTACATTAATTTAAAATAATTTAAAATTAATTTCAATATTAATTAATCAAATTAATTAATATATGTATGTATAATTCTCAATTCTATAATTCTCAATTCTAAATTAATAATCATAACCCAATATGATATGTATAGTTCACATTAATCTAATGGAGCCGTTGAGAAGAATTATAGGAATTATAATTTTAAGTTCCATATTTTGACAATTAATCAACACCTTAATTAATATATCAAGATTATTAATTCTAAATTACTCCACTATAAATTTAGAATTGCACTCTTAAAAATATAAAATAATTATGTTCACAGAATTTGTGTTGTCCATTGTTATAGTCACTACATATGAATTAATCCTCCATAAATGGTTCCTAATTAAAGCTAGGTGTTTTTCGTTGACCTCTTTTATTATAGCTTTCTCCATAAATACCATTGATCCTCTAATGAATAATATATTTTATGATCCAATCATAAAATTGAGCGCTCTTATCAACACTTATGGGAACCATCCATCTACTTATTATGAAGGAATGTATTTCATTTTGTAAATTAATATTCCCGGCTATTTATTTTACTATCCTCCTAATATACCAAGACTTTGACACTATTCACATGTGTCATTACTCAATATATCGAAGAATACAATTTCATAAATATGAGTATATTAATTACGTAGAATTAAGATTAATTGAAATATGACCATTATTGATTACTATTTAATACTTTATTTAATAAAATAATTTATTAGAGATTCATAATTTATCGCGTTCCAGTCTTATGTAATCATATTACATAAAATGCCTTCATTTCAATAATCTCATTATTAATAATTTAAGATAAGATTGTTTCATTCAAAATGTAATGAACCGCATTATCCTCTGCATATAAAATTTATATACAATGTTTAAAGTTACATCTAAAATAATCTAGGGATTTTGATATTTATAAAACATCACATACATGGAAAATAATATTGAAAAAATTCCTCATTTCGTTGATAATCACCAAAATATTTACATCTTATTTTATTTATTTGTTGTTGCTACATTCACTACTACAATTTGGCCAATTTGTGACTACACCTTTCGCAGCATATATTTACTTATTTGCGACTACATAACGTGACAAATACATTTCGTATAACATGAAAATATTGTCGTCGTTAAAAACTCACATGTCATCACAAATATGTAGTTGGCGGCAAATGTAGTGTGGCACAAACATTTGCCACCAAAATAACATTATTTGCAGTGACAAATTGTCACAAATAATGTACTTTGTGCGACGACATAAGTTGTCACAAAAAATAATTCATTTATTTATTGTCCCTTGAGTAAAAAGTCATTTTGGTGGTTCCCAAAATTTATTTGCGACGACATGACTATGTGTCGTCACAAATACTGATTTTGTATTCCCTCGCTAAAATAAACAGCGGGAAAATTGGGCGATTCCCCAAAAATTATTTACGACGACATCAATATATGTCGTCATAAATAATAATTCCAAACCCTTCATTATAAATATTAAATAATTAAGTTATATTTGTGACGACACGTGTCGTCGTAAATAATGTTATAAGTTATATTTGTGACGATAGATCATCGTAAATATTCTTTTTTATCGTCGTAAAAAACTCTGTCTATATACCCACGACCAGAGCCTCCTCCATTTATTTCGATCTCTCTCTCTTTCTCTGCCTCTTCCCAGTTTTCCCTAGTTTTCCGACCCCAAACCCGCAAAATCTCCATCTATTCTCTTCTAAATCCTCACCAAATCAACATTATCATAAGTTTTAATTTTTTTCATCAAAAGAAGTTTAAAAAACAAAGTCCTTGTCCCCACCGTCAAAGTCCGCCACCGCCGTTTGCCCCCCTTAATCTTGCCATTTTCAGCCCCCAATTTAGTGAGTTTGAACTTTGAAAGTTTTTGCATATTTATTGTATTTTTTAGTTTAAAATGTTTAAGTTTTTTATTGTTTGAATTTTGTATTATGGATTTTAGATTTTAAATTCAAATTTATAGATTTTAGAATTAGTATATAATTTGAAGTTTGGATTATAGATATTGAATTTTGGATTATGAATTTTGAGATTGTTGAAATTTGGAATTGAGATTGTTGAAATTTTGAGATTATAATTTGATTTAGCTTAAAATTAAAAGTTTTGATGATTGTTCTGGGTGGTACAACTTGAAGTTATGGTGTGCCGAAATCTTTTAAAAGTTGTTTTTTACAGGTTTGAATTTTTAGATAATAAGAAAAATATGTCGCTATGCTGCCAAAACTTTATTAAAACCTATTAATTTTAAGAATTTTATTAATAAGATTTAATTATATTAATAGAAAGTAAATTAAAAATTAATTATAAACATTTTGAGTGCAATAATAATAGAATAAATTATTTATAAAAATTGATAAAACTTATAAAGTTGAAACATGAACTATAAAACTTTCTTTATGAACGTGACTATATAGTCACAAGAAAACATGAAGTATGATTGAATGTGTTATTGTTTTTATAGTCAAGGTGCCAATTGGCAAGAGTTGGATACATCTGAAAAACTAATTGTCTTATGAGTATTGGGAAGGGTTATCTGCTTTCATCAACATTGCCAAAGACCATGTTGGTGAAAGTGATTGTACAAGTTATTTTTTGTCGGAGGTGTTTAAACCATAAGTGTTTTCCAATAGAAACAATTAGAGCACACATACACCAATATGGTTTCAATACTTTATATATGACGTGGCATTACCATGGCGAAGACGAAGTTGCGACCAATGAAATAAATGAATCAGTTGACGAGATGGTTACAGTTATACATGATGTTATTGGAAAGAACTCTAATCATGATATGTCGGATGAAGTAGAAGCTAAGGTGTTAGGTGATGCGCAACATGATGAATTTAAAGAGTTGTTATCCGAGCTCGAATCGACATTGTATCCAGGACGTACTAAGTATTCGTCATTGAATTTTTTGGTGAAACTGATGCATTTAAAGGTGCTCTACAAATGGCCTAATGAGTGTATGAACTCTGTTTTGAACCTATTGAAAGATGCATTTCCTGAACGGATTAAATTTTTAGATTCTTATTACGAGGCGAAGACGAAATTGGGTAAACTAGGTTTGGGCTACAAAAAAACATACATGTCTGTATATATGATTTTGTGTTATTCTGGTATGAGAATGGCGATCTATAGGTTTGTCCAGTATGTAACACTAGTCGTTGGAAGAGTAAAAAAACAAAAGGTAAGAAAGTACCACAGAAAGTATTACGGTATTTTCCTTTGAAGGATCAATTGAGGCGTTTGTATAACTCGGGTCACATTACAAAGGAAATGACGTGGCACATGCGGGGGCGCTCAAAGGATCCAGACTTAATGTGTTATCCAGTTGATGGTAGGGAGTGGAAAGATTTAGATATGAAGTATCCTGAATTTGCTCAGGAACTAAGAAACGTTCGATTAGGTTTAGCTACTAATGATTTTAATCCTTCCGGAAACGTGAGCTTTTCATATAGTATGTGGCCGATGATTCTTATTGCTTACAATTTACCTCTTTGGTTATGCACCAAGGATCTGTACAAGATGTTGACACTATTAATTCCCGGCCGAAATACCCCTGGAAAGGATATTGATGTCTTTTTGTGACCACTTATTGATGAACTTAAAGAACTGTGGGAAGAGGGAATCATTGTTCGTGACGCTACTTCAAGTGCATCATTTACGATGCATGCTGCATTACTAATGACTATCAATGATTATCTTGCTCGTGCTAGTTTGTCTGGCTGGAGTGGAGAGGGGTATTTAGGATGTTCGTCATGCAATGGTGTGACACCATCAAAGAGGTTGATGAGTAAAAACTATTTTTTTGGGCATCGACGGTGGCTTCCTATTAGGCACATGATGAGAAACAGTAGGAAGTTAAATGGTAAGGTTGATCGTCATGCTCTCCCGCCTTGGAAGTCTGTTGAAGAAATATTATTTCAGTTACAGAATGTCAGGTCCACACTGCCTCGTAAACTTTAAAAGTATGGAGGTAAGAAACGAAAGAGACAATCTTCAGAGTTTAACTGGACAAAGAAGAGTATTTTTTAGGAACTACCTTACTTGACTTCCTTATCACTTCGTCACAACTTAGATGTCATGCTTATCAAAAAAAATGTATGTGACAGCTTGTTGGGTACGATTCTTAGTATCAATGGAAAAAGTAAGGATACAGACAAGGTGAGGATCGATTTGGAGAATATGGGGATTCGTAAAGAGTTACATTTCTAAAAGGATGGTGATTGCTAGATGAAACCACATGCAGCTTACACTTTAACCCAAACTGATAAGCAGAAGTTCTGTGAGTTTTTAAAGTCAATATGGTTTCCCGATGGATTTGCCTTGAATTTTTAAAAAAATATAATTGATCGGAATACAAAGATCAGTGGGTTAAAATGACACGACTGTCATATTATAATACAGCGATTGTTACCGATTGGGATTCAACCGTTCATGAAAAAGGAAATTGTGGATGTAATAACAGAACTGAGTAGTTTCTTTCAGTTGATATGTTCTAGAACATTAAGAATTTCAGATTTAGAGAAAGCAAAAGAAGATATAATTCTTATCCTGTGCAAGTTAGAGACAATATTCCCGTGAACTTTCTTCGACATAATGGTTCATCTGTTGATGCATCTACAAGAAAAAGCCATTCGTGGAGGACCTGTTCATTTAAGGTGGATGTATCCATTTGAATGCTTTCTTGGATCGTTGAAGAAATATGTTCGCAATCATGCTCATACAGAGGGATCAATTACCGAGGCATACATTGTAAATGAGGCCCTGACTTTTTGCTCAATGTATTTATGCAGGATTGAGACTAAGTTTAATAGACTAGAAAGAAATTGGGTTGATGATGACACTGAGCATAGTGATAAGTTGTCTGTTTTCACTATAAAAATTCAGCCATCAGTAAGATGACTTCAATCATGTTGGATAACGACTTGTGGACAAAGGCCGAGTGGTACATCTTACACAATTGTCCTAAAATACAACAATACATTTAGTAAGAATATCACTACAAAACTTAATTGTATATCGATTTGTATCATATTTTATTTAATCATTCACTAATATGACTACACTACAATAGTGACCACATTAAGGTTTTGGAGGAAAGCGGTCGTCGACAGTCGTTTGATGTAATTCAAGCGAGAGAATTTCTAAGTTGGTTTTCCAACAAGGTATGCACATCAATTTATTTGAATTTCATTTTGAAATTAAATAACAAGTCTAATTGGTGTTTTTTTAACATATATACAATCTTCAACAACGTAACTTGTTAGAAGCCACTGATCAACTGGTTTCACTATCATCTAGTTCAAACTTCTCTATTCGGTCCTAGTCTGGTTGTGTAGTCAACGGAGTTAAGTTTTTAACATACAATCAGGACAAAGACTGAACTACTCAGAATAGTGGCATTTGTGTCCGCGGAGCAAATAATTAAGTTTTCTACGGAGTTTTGGAAGAGATTGTTGAATTACTATACATAAACAACAATTTAGTCTTCCTTTTCAAGTGTAAGTGGTTCGACACTCGGGCAAAAACAAGAAGAATTCAACAATACAATAATAGAATAAGTATTTTGTTAAGCACTCGTGGTATGAGAATGAACCTTTCATTTTAGCTTCCCAAGCGGAACAAGTTTTTTACGTTGATGATTTATTTAACGCTCTGAATTGAAAAGTTATGGAACATTTTGGGCACAGACATATATGGGATTTTTCAGAAGAAAACGTTGACGATGTCACGATAGTTCAAGACACAAAATCACAAAATGTTGAGTTAGTAGTTAAACTACTTGAACTGGATAACTTAACATTTGATCGGCCTGATATCGAAGCAAATACTGTCACGTCTGACGTCGAAACATACTTGCGCCACAAGTCGCCTGTTGAAGATGACTTTATTGACGACGGTGATGATGAAACTATATTTGACGATATCAAAGATGAGCTCGTCGAGTCTAAAGATGATGACGACGTAGAAAGTGCCGATGATGTTGAAAACCTTCGTAGTAACGACGAATAGAAATAAAGTAGTTAATTTATATTTATGAATTTTTTTATATCTTTATTAAGTAACTAATAAAGATATTTTTTTATATGACACAGAGTCACGATGTCTGGCACAGGAACGGTATTTTTTATTCGTCGAACTCTATATAATCAAGATTCGTTATTTTTATTTTCTTACAGTTGCAGAGCCGACACCTGGACATCGATCTGGTCGAGGGGTAGCTCTTGGTCGAGATATAGTGGATATGGTACAAATAGATGGGAAGCTTTTTGTGTTGTTTGACGAGACCGGTATGTGGAAGGTGATTGCCGAAAACACCCCATATTTTGACAGTGTTGTTGGCTTGCACACAAGAGATATCTGTGACCCACACTACAACGCCTGAAAGGACATGCCTGAGGAGTACAAAAGGAGGATTCAAAATAGCATGCTGGTATCTATTTGATACAAAATTTGTTCTAAAAATTTAATTGTGGATAAAATATTTAAAATTTATTTGTTGATTTTTTAATGTGTCCCAGGATTGGTTTAACCTCGACTACGACCGCTAAAATGACATCATTAGATATGTAGTCGACCGTGAAACCAGTAAATGTTACAAGGACTAGAAGACTACCTTGCACGGACATTTCCAGAAGATGGGAGGGGCATAAAAAGAGAATTTTGTTAGGCAAAATCCTCTTAAAAACTTGAGGAGAAATGAGCAATTGGGACCTTGATGTGATCGTTTTATGTCCCCTACTTTTCAGGTTCAATTTCATTATGTCTTCTTATTTTTGATTAATTCGTTTGTTTAATTACTAAGTATGTTACCAATTCATCTATGATCATTACTAGAAAAAATCTACTACAAATCAACAAAATCATTGCAGTCAAAAGTGGTCTAGCTTCCATGGTAGAAAGTCATACTCCCAGCATCGTTTCGATAAGGTAATACTAATTTGCATACTTGTTAAGTTTTTGTCACTTTGGTTTAATAATTATTCTTACACGTTCAACTTGATAAGGCAAATCCTGAGACCCAGGAGCTAAGATTATTAATTGACAATTGGGATGACATGCACCGTCATCGACAGAACTTTATCAATCTAGACGCGGAACAAGCATTTGTAAGTAAATTTTAAATTTATTTCTTTTTTCACATTTAACATAACATATTATACTATTTTTATTCATTTTTATTTCATTTACCTTTGCAGGCTCAGATGGAGGGGGAAAGAACCACACAGATGACACAATCTGCTGGCAAAGGTTCATCTACGGTGGTCAATGAGTGTCCCAAGTCTTGGGCAAGCGCAGATCACACACTAAAGGAGTGGCAGCGACACTACCACGGAGGAATCGTTCAAGCCTTTCCACCCCATCATATGCTTTGCAATTGGACGGGTCGTGTGACGACCCTCCTATGAGGCCGCCACCGTAACTTAGTTTTTAACTTGTACTTACTTGAATTTCTTAAAATTTGCGGAACATTTTTTTTTTAAACATAAGAAGGATTACTTTCATAATTCGTAACAATAATTTCAAAAGAATGAATCACTAAATTACTTAAAGCTTTTCTTAATTTTAGTTAAGATAAAACCTTCTAAAAATATCTTTCGAACTGAGTGACATTTAAACCCTTGTTTCACATACTCTTTAAAAGCCTTTCTAAAACTAGCCAATACGTTCGGGCCATCTAATTTGACCTTAAATCAAATTTTGTGAGAAATCTTAAATTCAAGTACTTCTTAAAGTCCTTTCAAAATTAATCATTTAAACCGTCATATCTAAAATTCGTTTATTTGTTGCATGCACTATTGCAACGTTCTAAAACTTAAATACTCAAAACTAGGGTTGTTAGCTACAACCTCGGTTTCCCTAACATACATATGTACATATACTTTTTAAACATACGTGCTTGAAACTTTGAATCATATAAATATATACATGATTTTACTTAAACTTACTGCAGAAAATAACTGCGTGAGCGGTATCCATTCCCATCTCCACCATTCGTCCGCCGC
>NW_010365103.1:189199-207281 GCF_000414095.1 Morus notabilis
AGTCTATTCTCTTACTTGCTTATTTCTGAAAATAAACACCCATTGAGAGTGTGAGATTAACTGTCGTTTGCTATTCTATTTTAGCAACTTATGCAGGAATCTAACCCCCTTTTTTTTTTTTAAGGCATGTATTCCTTTCATTTTCTGAAGGATAATTTACTATAAGGATCAATTTATTAGATCCTCAAAATTTTATTTTCCTTAATTGCCCTTAACATACTTATGTCTAGATTGAAAATCATTTACCCTATCTAGTAACTTATTCTCTATAATTTTCCTCATTGGACTTATTATAATATTAAGGCCCAATTCGGCCTGGAAACTTATTCACGGCATTTTAACTCTTAGGCCGCATAAATTTAAACTCAAACGGAGTATCTTAAATCAATGCGGGCATTGGACCCACATCAAATCCTCGAAATCCTGAGGACCTATCGTGTTGGGCTCGTAGGTGCCTGTCGGGATGATTTGCTCGATAACCCACTATGTTCTTTAAAGAAAGTATTTTTCTTGAAAATTTTCTTTATGAATACTTTCATTAAAATGAGGTTTAATGTCATTGTATTTTACTGAAATTCCATCTCGGGTTCTTTTATAACTTTTTGTTGAAACCGACACTGTTTTAGTTTTGTCTCGTTAAAAACTGTGCAGTTTCTAAAATCTGCATTTTACTATATCTTAGAGTTGGATTTCAAAATTTTGTTCTTCATGAAAATTTCTCATCTCGTCGAGATCTAAAATTGTTGTTTTTGGTGAAAGTTGAAATTCAGCCTCTAAAGGCCCCGTTTGGCCGAAAACCGTAGCTGCTGTTTTCTTGAAACTGTTTTAGTCAAAAACTGTGCCGTTTCGGGAATCTATGTTTTAGTACCTCTTAGGGTCAGATTTTGAAAATCTTTTCTTCATGAAATTTTTTCTTCTCATCAAAATATAAAATTGTCACTTTTGTGAAAAATTGAGATTCAACCTCTAAGGGTCCCGTTTGGCTAAACCAGTGGCTGCCAGTTTTTTTTTCAAAACTGTGTTGGACAGCTTGTCCGTTTTTACAAAATGGCTTCAAACTTGGTTTTAGAGTTAAAATTAGGTTTTGTCATAGTAACCGAAAATGTTCAAAACATCCAGGGCTATAAGTTCAAACTTTAAAACATTGAAAAATCTCACTCTATGGTCCTCATTTTCGCGGTCAAAGTCACCGGAAAATTTTTCCTCTAATCCGAAAATAAGCAACTTAGATTAAGCATAAACATACCACATCAAACTAACCTCAAAACTCACAAAACCAACATAAAACTCACACACCCTTATAAACATACCCCATCAAACTAACCTCAAAACTCACAAAACTAACATAAAACTCACACACCCTTATTACAACTTATTTCCTTGAGAATCACAATTTACATAAATGGATTCTCAAACTTAAACTTTGCTAGAAAATAATTGAAAAGAGTTCAAGAAGTTACCCTTGAAGAACTCTTTCTTGAGAGCCATTTAGATCCTTCTCTTCTTCTCCAAGGTTTGTTAATGGCTTGGAACTATAAGAGTATAAGGAAATTTAAGAGGAATATTTCTACATTTCAAACTTCACTAAAACATGAGAATGAGAGGATTTAGAGTTTCTTTACCCTTAGAGGAATACTTGACTAGTCTCCTCCTAGAATCCCTTGATCTCCTTCTTCTTCTTCTATGGTGTGCTAGTGGCTCAAGATTGAGAGAGTGGGAGAAAATATTTGAGAGGAAATGGTGTGTATGGCCGGATTTTTGTGTGGGAAAAAGGAAAGGAGAAAAAAAATGAAGCTTATCCTATGATGGTTCCTTTTATAGGCAACTTGGAAATAATTTTTTAACATCACATCAACTCCTTCAATCAACCAAATTTTGGTTAAATTCCCCCCTTTCTTGGCCGGTTGTGGAAGGAGAAAAGGAGAAGCAAAATTGTCATTAATTCTCCTTCAACCACTACCATCACATCACACCATAACTTGTAACCTTTTATCACACTTAACTAGCCAAATTTTGGCTCTATTTCTACTATACATGGCCGGCCAAGTGGAGAATGAGAGAGAGAAAAATAAATCCTACCCCTTGTACTTTTGTCCACTCTCTTAAGTTTCTCTTGAAACTGCTAAAAATTATACTGACTGTAGGTAAGTAACTTAGCCGACAGGAAATTCTAGTTTCTGACGATTCCTTTTCAACTGCTTATTTACAATTTAATATTAATTCCCGACTACTTAGGGATCACATTAAATTGTCACTCGCGTAATATCTTAAACTGTTTCAAGTCTTGAAATTAATTCTAGACTGAATAAATTCTAAATTTAACTTTTCTGCATTAAATCTTGGGAATGACGCTGTTTCTGACGGTGTCAAATCTCGAGCTCACATTGTGCCCTTCTACTATGGGTATTTATCTTGTGACTTTAACCTAGCTGTCTGGCAATTAAGGATTTTCTCTTCTTTAGAAATGTCAGTGCGTTTTTTTTTTTTACGCTGCTAACATCATGTTGTGTTTGGAGATTCTTGAAATTAAGATTCTCAAAAAATACTTGTACTGAAAATTATTCCGCCTTAAAGTACGGTGAGAATTTATCGATCGAATTTACTTGATCGAAAACATGAACTTAACATGAAATTTGCTACAGAATTTAGGAATACAGATATTAATTCCATAAATCCTTTAGTCACATAATATTTTCTAGGAAAATCCTTGGCTTAAATAAATAAATTGTATTATTTAAGGTCTGGGATTTTCTCAGGCATTACAGGTCGTCTTTGGTTAATTTGCCCAAGCATGTCCAAAACTGGCTGAACAACCTCTACGTTGAGCAATGCAACATGTTTGACAACCAGCAGATCATGATGGAAGTCATGCGCTCAATAAATCCCAACATCAACTTCTTGCCAGTTAACCATCCCCAACCGTTGGTTCCTCCGCCACCTGAGCAAAATGAAGAAGACGAGGATGAGGACGACGATGCCGCTAATTTAGGAGATTGAAATATCTGTTTTTGGTTTTCTTATTATCAATAATTTTTAGTATTTCTTGATTAATTTATTTTAAGACTTATTTTATTATTGTGTTGACTATTTTACATCAATCTTTTATTAACCAATATCAAATTTATTGTTAAATTTGCTTCTAATTTATAAATTTTAATTTATATTATTAGGAAAGTGCGGTTAAAAAAAAGAAAAACAATTTTTGCGACAACTAATCTAAAATGTCGTCGCAAATAGTTCACATTACTAGCGACGACACTTTGAAGCCTATGGCCGCAAAAGGTTTTAAAAATTTTGCGACAACATTTGTTGTCGGAAATAAGGTAGGACACGTCATCATCAACGACATGTTTGACAGAACATTCATGATGACTTATTCACAATGACCGTCGTCGTTAATGTATTAGCGACGACATCTCAAAACTATGTCGTTGCAAATATATTATTTGAGTCTAGTTTTTTGCGATCACATGTCGTTGCAAATATAATATTTCTGACGACAATATAGTTATTTGCGACGACATTCCGTCGTCGCAAATAATCTTTTTTTGTTGTAGTGATTATAGCAACCCTTGCTTTTATGCCGCCCTTTATTAGCTGGTGAATGTGAATTGGATATGTAATTCTGCCCAGCTTCTTGCTGCTACAGATGTTGCTACGAGTGCTCAAGCAATCATTGTGACACTCTTGGAGGAGTATGAAAACATTTTTGATGTAAGATATTCTTATCATGTGTTTATTTTCTGCAATCTCGCTCATAACATCATCGTCCTTGGCTTAAAGTTTCATTTTTAATCCAGAAAATGGCTACAATGATGCAGAAAATGAAGTTGATCCAAAAAAAGATGATGATCCTGAACTTGTACTATGATGCAAGTATGCATGATATATTCGTACATTACTTTAGTAATTTAACTGATGACTTCTCTTGCTTTTCTTCTTCTATCCGGATCCATACGTGGTGAATTTATAAGAGATTAAATGAGAGGTTTTGTGAACTTTTAATCTACAAGCTTTCTAATCAACACGCTACCATTTTGTGCATTCACTGGCATTCGGAAGTAATGATTCGGATAATGGATTATGGATATATTCTTGCTTGTCCATTTCATCAAGTACTTTTGACCAGTTACGTGGATAAAGTATACATGGAGATTGCACAAACTTTTTGTTACGCAAGCTTTCTACCACAAATATGTAATCAAAATAGTGGAAGACAGTACTAAAGACCGAGCAGAGTACAAATAGACCAAAATAACAAATTTCTTTGTGTCCGTCACAACGAATAGATGCTTATCGAGCCTCCAAAAGCGTAATGGTTACTTCGTTTTTTGACGAGGATTCTTGTTTGTACGATGAAGAATTCACTGCATCGAATTCGAGCGGCTCTTTTTGAATGAAGAAACCTGGTTGTTTAGGTGGATCCAATGAACTTTGACTTCCAAACATTACAACCACAGACGCCATGCATGGTCTATCCTCTGGACACTGCTGGATGCACAAGAGACCAATATGGATACAACGTAGCACTTCTGGTTCATAACATGACTCCGCTAAACATTCGTCAATCAGTTCTAAGGAATTTCCCTCATTCCATAATCTCCATACCTAAAAATAAAATAACAGAACCCAAAATCTCATTTCAGTAACTATGTGGCCAAAATATTTAACAAGTTATGAATGTACTTACATGTCCTGTGAGGTTAAGGCTGTCATCCCGATGAAAAAATCCCCTGTTTTTCTTCCCACTTATGATCTCCAACACCAATATGCCAAAGCTAAATACGTCAGATTTTACCGAAAATAGCCCATCACTTGCATATTCAGGTGCCATGTAACCACTGCAGAATGTGATAATCATTTAAGTTGTTAATTAAGAAGCAATGCCAACAAGCGATGGATTAGTGGATGGTTAATGCTTGGCAAACTTACTATGTTCCCACCACTCTGGTTGTGTTTCCTTCCGTCTGATTTCCTCCGAAAAGTTTAGCCATACCAAAGTCCGAAATTTTGGGGTTCATCTCATTATCAAGTAAAACATTACCAGCTTTGAGATCTCTATGTATAATTCTCAATCTCGAATCTTGATGAAGATACAAAAGTCCCCGAGCAATGCCACATATAATTTTGAAGCGCTTAGGCCAATCTAGCAACTTCTTTCTCGTTTCATCTGTCAATGTTGAGAAAACTATATTTAGTCAATCTTCCAACTATTCTCGCAGTAGTAAGTACCAAAAAGAGCTGTCATACAATAGTGCGAAAATTTGTGAAAAATAATGTAGGTTTTAAAGGATTCAAACCGAAAATAAAGAAGTTAAGGCTTCTGTTGGGCATGTATTCATAAAGCAGCAACTTTTCCTCCCCTTGAATGCAACATCCAAGAAGCCTCACAAGATTTCTATGTTGGAGTTTGGCAATAAGTATAACTTCATTCTTGAACTCATTCAATCCTTGGCCAGAACTTCTCGAAAGCCTCTTCACTGCGATTTCTTGTCCATCTTTTAGTATTCCCTGGAAATTGCATCTTCATTTAGTGAAAGGCTACAATATTTTTGTGCTAGTTCCTAACGTGTAAAAGATGATAATTTACCTTGTAAACAGGTCCGAAACCGCCTTGTCCAAGCTTGTTATCGTCTGCAAAGTTCTCCGTGGCAGTGGCTATTGTGGCCAAGTCAAAAAGTGGGAGCTCCAAGTCGTCCTTTCCCTCTGTGTTGTACTGTTTTCTTTCTCTGGCGGCTATTGATAAGGGTAAGGGAAGGTAATTTGATACACGTTGATCGGATCCTTTCTTTCTCAAATATATATATACATACATATATATATATATATGTATGTGTATGTATGTATATATATAGTTCACTAAAAATAAGGGCCATACGAATGATCACCCACAGCTCTAACAAGGTAGTAGGATCAAGACCATCGAAAGTAGAAAATCTATTTGCACATATGATTGGTACTTATAAATGATTGAGACATTATTCCTTGATCCTTCTACACCTTTTAAGTTAAACATGTCTTAACTAATAATATATAGAATTATAAATCAAGCAATTCAAGTAAACTTGGCTCTGTTTCCCAAGTGTCTAGGCATGTTACAGGGATATAATTAACCAAAATTAGTAAATGCTAAGGGCCATACGGTGTTAAAGCTAAGTTGAGAATTTATTCTAATCATGTCACAATTTTGAAATGACCAACTTAATGTGCAACAAAAACTTCATTCAAGTCTATTATAGGCTTGTTTGAGAATTTCTCGCACTGTGAACTAGACTATTTTCGCAAGAAAGTCGTGGAAAAAAGCCTAAATATTTTCCTATAAATTTGCCTTTTACTACGATGGGATGATCTTAAAAGTATACAATTGCTTTATAAAGCTTTTCCAAGATGATCAGAGTAAAGAGTAACCATACCTTTAGAGCATCTTCTCCTGTACATGCAATAGCAAACAAAGAGCAGCATCACAGAAACACTTCCAATAACAGCTGTGATTATCACAACTGTCCGCTTATAACCGTTCGCTTTTCCTTTGTTGTCAGTAATTTGGACAGCGAAAGGGGGGAAAAAAATCAAATTGAACTCGAAGAAAAACTTGGAAATCGAGAATTTTAATGACTTTGAAAGGAAATTCATACCTAGCTCAGAAGCCGAAATACGAAGATATAAATTCTGTCCATTTGAAGGGAACTCTCTAATATCTAATAGATCACCGAACCACATGATGCATCCACTGCCTTGTCCTCTAATGTCCAAGTTGGAATAAGCCACACAAGAACAGTTTCTCAAGCATTTGGCCCTACATTCCATTAGATTTAAGCTTCGGTTCACCAAAGAATGTGTTGTCTCTGGTAGTTTCAAGCCCCCAACTATGATAAACTCATCTTTATCTTTATCCTGGCAGCTCAATGGAGTTTTTCGAACACATCCTCCCGACCAGTCCGATGAATCCCATTTCTCCTGATTGCTAGGCTTGAATCCTTTAAGGCAATGGCATGTAGGAACATTCTTACGCATGACACAACTTCCATTGGCTCCACAGAAGCCATACTTGTCACAATCAGTCATTGGCGCCGAAGAAAAACGCCGCCAAGTATGATTTCCTTCTAGCCACACGTATCGTTGGCGCAAGCTACTGGTTTCGTTCAGGACTATTCTTGTGAGGACTTCTCTTTCAATCATGAGGTTGTACATGTAATACAACTCGCGATCATCGTAAACATACTGGAAGTCATAGACCGGATTGGCAATAAGCTCCGGGACACCACTGAAACGTAGGCCATTCCATGGGCCAGAACGATAATATTTTGCAGTGCCCTTCATCATGTAAACTTCAGGGGAGGCCTGATGTTCAAACTCAAATCCATAACTAAAATTTCCAGGACAAGGGTCATTCAAGTTCTTCCAAGCTGATAGACTCCGCTTTAGACCCGCCTGAAAATTCCATCCCAGCTTCATTCCAGGCAACAACGTATCAGAAGGATAATCAAAGCTTTGCCACAAATAACTCTCCGGAGTAGTTGTACTACTAGTACTGTTATCATTCAGCACTAAATTTCCTGTATCTAGGAGAACTAGAATTGGTTTCTTGGGTTCTTTGAATGATCTTGTAGACCAAACAACACTACTTTTGTTCCGATACAAAAGCTCAACATTACCTGTGCTGTTTATAGTCAACAAGCCGGAGAGATCATGAATCGGGTTGCATCGGTTAGCAACCCACACAACAGTTTGAACCGGAACTTTCTTGTACCAAATTCCCAAGTAACGATTCTTGGAATTGCCGGGGCTGAAGAAACCAAGCTGAAACCTTCCTCCACTTGAATCCAAGGTTTCGCCATCGCGGATAGATTGGAGTGAACTAATGCTATCGACTTCAAACGAAACTGAAATCAAGAGAAACAGGAAAGTAAAAGAGATAAACAAAAAAGGAGAAACAGCCATTGATTTTAGAACATTGATTTTTGAGCTAATTTGAGAAGGTATAGCAAATTAACGACAAGGCGTTTTACTAGTTTACATGGGATCAAGACGTTAGTCAATGCCAAGTCCAATGTATCATTGTACAATTTAATGAGGAAAACGATTTCTCAACTAGCATTCAATTATCTATTTATTATCATGTGTCAACAAGAATAAAAAATTTTGTTAGATTTCACATCGTTCATTTCACTTCAATACTAGTCTTGGTAGTTCATGAAAACTTGCATAATCATTAATGGACGTTTCTTTCAATAAAGTTTCATCCGTTACCAATAATTTACGGCTAATTAAGCTGGAACATAAGTAGTTCTTTTTAAGTGAAATTTGCATCGTTTCTAAAATATCTTTCACAACTTCAAGCATTTATTATGTGAGAACAAGCTGTTCTCTTTCCCATTAGAGAAACGTTGTTTTCATTGCAGCTGGTAGACTCGAGAAGTATATGTATCTTTTTATAATAGGGAAATCCTATATATATGTATCTTTTTTTTTTTTTTTTTAAAGCAAGCTTAAAGGGCGATAGTTTATCAGGAACTAAGTCCACAGGAACATACAAAAGATAGCCACAATTAGACGAAAAGATTTTATTTAAAGAGTTTAATCTGAGATCAGTCTAATCATGGGCCTTTTTTTTCCCCCCCTTTTAAGGATGAGAGGTTATAATCAATGGTTAATTCAAAGCACCGACTACTATAACAACTTCTACTAACACCAGAGGAATAGAAACTCTAGATTGAGATCCAAGAAAAGAAGATCAAACAACCACATGTTAAAATAGCAAAAAAATTAAAATTAAAATTAAAAAGATAACGATTTAGAGTAGCTTTGCTCAATGAAGCGTAAGTATACGACAGTCTTTTCATTAAATTTATGGGATTGCATACTCAAATTTTCTCTTGCAAATGCATTTTCTCACAAATTGGATCTAAGCAAGAAAATGAAAGCGTTGTAGAAGATAGAGAGTGTAGTGACCAAGAAAAATCCCATAATTTTAATAATATAATTCATGTATTCAAGTCAAGGATTTTCCTGGAAAATCATTATACTATGTACATTTTGTGATTGAAGGATTTATGGAATTAACATCTGCATTCCTAAATTCTGTAGCAGATTTCATGTTAAGTTCACATTTTTCCGATCAAGTAAATTCGATCGATAAATTCTCACCGTACTTTAAAACGGAAGAATTTCCAGTATAGATACAGTTAGAGAATCTTAATTTTAAGAATCTCCCAGCACAGTACAACCTAGCATCCAGAACCCGTATACAGGAGAAAATAACTGTCAGTATGATTTTGGACAGTTTTAATGAGTAACTTAAGGGAATGGACAAAAGTACAAGGGGTAGGTTAGTGTGTGTGATTTGATGAGATGTGATGAGAGAGGTGAATAGGACTAATGATTAGTTTTTTTTCTCCTTTTTCTCTTCACTTGGCCGGCCATCCTTAGGGATTTATATCCCAAAATTTTGGTTAAATGTTGAGTGTGCTAGAGGATTGATGTGATAGTAATGATTGAAAGTAAATCATGACATTTCTTCCTTCACTTTTCTCTTCACTTGGCCGGCCATCTTCAAGGATTTATAGCCAAAAATTTTGGTTAAATGTTGAGTGTGCTAGAGGATTGATGTGATAGTAATGATTGAAAGTAAATCATGACATTTCTTCCTTCACTTTTCTCTTCACTTGGCCGGCCATCTTCAAGGATTTATAGCCAAAAATTTTGGTTAAATGTTGAGTGTGCTAGAGGATTGATGTGATAGTAATGATTGAAAGTAAATCATGACATTTCTTCCTTCACTTTTCTCTTCACTTGGCCGGCCATCTTCAAGGATTTATAGCCAAAAATTTTGGTTAAATGTTGAGTGTGCTAGAGGATTGATGTGATAGTAATGATTGAAAGTAAATCATGACATTTCTTCCTTCACTTTTCTCTTCACTTGGCCGGCCATCTTCAAGGATTTATAGCCAAAAATTTTGGTTAAATGTTGAGTGTGCTAGAGGATTGATGTGATAGTAATGATTGAAAGTAAATCATGACATTTCTTCCTTCACTTTTCTCTTCACTTGGCCGGCCATCTTCAAGGATTTATAGCCAAAAATTTTGGTTAAATGTTGAGTGTGCTAGAGGATTGATGTGATAGTAATGATTGAAAGTAAATCATGACATTTCTTCCTTCACTTTTCTCTTCACTTGGCCGGCCATCTTCAAGGATTTATAGCCAAAAATTTTGGTTAAATGTTGAGTGTGCTAGAGGATTGATGTGATAGTAATGATTGAAAGTAAATCATGACATTTCTTCCTTCACTTTTCTCTTCACTTGGCCGGCCATCTTCAAGGATTTATAGCCAAAAATTTTGGTTAAATGTTGAGTGTGCTAGAGGATTGATGTGATAGTAATGATTGAAAGTAAATCATGACATTTCTTCCTTCACTTTTCTCTTCACTTGGCCGGCCATCTTCAAGGATTTATAGCCAAAAATTTTGGTTAAATGTTGAGTGTGCTAGAGGATTGATGTGATAGTAATGATTGAAAGTAAATCATGACATTTCTTCCTTCACTTTTCTCTTCACTTGGCCGGCCATCTTCAAGGATTTATAGCCAAAAATTTTGGTTAAATGTTGAGTGTGCTAGAGGATTGATGTGATAGTAATGATTGAAAGTAAATCATGACATTTCTTCCTTCACTTTTCTCTTCACTTGGCCGGCCATCTTCAAGGATTTATAGCCAAAAATTTTGGTTAAATGTTGAGTGTGCTAGAGGATTGATGTGATAGTAATGATTGAAAGTAAATCATGACATTTCTTCCTTCACTTTTCTCTTCACTTGGCCGGCCATCTTCAAGGATTTATAGCCAAAAATTTTGGTTAAATGTTGAGTGTGCTAGAGGATTGATGTGATAGTAATGATTGAAAGTAAATCATGACATTTCTTCCTTCACTTTTCTCTTCACTTGGCCGGCCATCTTCAAGGATTTATAGCCAAAAATTTTGGTTAAATGTTGAGTGTGCTAGAGGATTGATGTGATAGTAATGATTGAAAGTAAATCATGACATTTCTTCCTTCACTTTTCTCTTCACTTGGCCGGCCATCTTCAAGGATTTATAGCCAAAAATTTTGGTTAAATGTTGAGTGTGCTAGAGGATTGATGTGATAGTAATGATTGAAAGTAAATCATGACATTTCTTCCTTCACTTTTCTCTTCACTTGGCCGGCCATCTTCAAGGATTTATAGCCAAAAATTTTGGTTAAATGTTGAGTGTGCTAGAGGATTGATGTGATAGTAATGATTGAAAGTAAATCATGACATTTCTTCCTTCACTTTTCTCTTCACTTGGCCGGCCATCTTCAAGGATTTATAGCCAAAAATTTTGGTTAAATGTTGAGTGTGCTAGAGGATTGATGTGATAGTAATGATTGAAAGTAAATCATGACATTTCTTCCTTCACTTTTCTCTTCACTTGGCCGGCCATCTTCAAGGATTTATAGCCAAAAATTTTGGTTAAATGTTGAGTGTGCTAGAGGATTGATGTGATAGTAATGATTGAAAGTAAATCATGACATTTCTTCCTTCACTTTTCTCTTCACTTGGCCGGCCATCTTCAAGGATTTATAGCCAAAAATTTTGGTTAAATGTTGAGTGTGCTAGAGGATTGATGTGATAGTAATGATTGAAAGTAAATCATGACATTTCTTCCTTCACTTTTCTCTTCACTTGGCCGGCCATCTTCAAGGATTTATAGCCAAAAATTTTGGTTAAATGTTGAGTGTGCTAGAGGATTGATGTGATAGTAATGATTGAAAGTAAATCATGACATTTCTTCCTTCACTTTTCTCTTCACTTGGCCGGCCATCTTCAAGGATTTATAGCCAAAAATTTTGGTTAAATGTTGAGTGTGCTAGAGGATTGATGTGATAGTAATGATTGAAAGTAAATCATGACATTTCTTCCTTCACTTTTCTCTTCACTTGGCCGGCCATCTTCAAGGATTTATAGCCAAAAATTTTGGTTAAATGTTGAGTGTGCTAGAGGATTGATGTGATAGTAATGATTGAAAGTAAATCATGACATTTCTTCCTTCACTTTTCTCTTCACTTGGCCGGCCATCTTCAAGGATTTATAGCCAAAAATTTTGGTTAAATGTTGAGTGTGCTAGAGGATTGATGTGATAGTAATGATTGAAAGTAAATCATGACATTTCTTCCTTCACTTTTCTCTTCACTTGGCCGGCCATCTTCAAATGTTCCGTAAATTTTAAGAAATTTCAGTAAGTACAAGTTAAAAAGTTAGTTACAGTGGCGGCCTCAAAGGAGGGTCGCTACAGAGAGTTTGAATATTTCCTCATTCCTGTCCTCCTACGACTTACAGAACTCTTGCTTTAGCACTACGTCCCCTATCTGCATCCCATGTTGGCCTGTCATGCGTGCAACATCGTGCTGCGGATAGGCCAAGCATGTCGTCGGTGGAATTGTGATGCTAAACAAATATTTGTTAAGTATTTTGTTAGTTGGCTTGTTTCCGGCACGTGTCTGTAAAAATTAAAAAACACTCATTGTAACAGCGTAAAAAAACAGATCTTTCAGTATTTATAGCCATTTATTGCCTTATCCAACAGACCTGACTTTTCGTGGAGGTAGAAGCACCAAAATGTTATCCTGTCATCCCTAACGCTTTATAAGCGTATCAGAAGCAGAGGATCGTTCTCTAACCATACATAACTAATAGTCTTCATGTCAGAATTAGTCATATGATTTTGTAAGTCAGATTATACATTTTTCATCCCCTGGTTTTACCACCATAATCAAATCATGGGCAAATACTATGGAGTTGATGAGAGGAAAAAAAAAAAAAGAAAAACTTGTGAACACTTTTTTTTTTTTTTTTTTTTTTTTTTAAACTATTATAGTAGTTACCTATCTTTATGTACCCATCTTACTCGGTTGGTTAGCCTTTAAATAAAGTCAACTAACAATAATTTAACCAGAAATTTTATCTTTTCTCAATTTTGCTTCCTTATCCAACAATATTGTAGGACCATGTAGCACTATTTGATTGATTAAACGAGATTTTTCTACTAAAAACTAATTTTATCTTTTCTCAATCTTGCTTCCTTATCCAACAATATTGTAGGACCATGTAGCACTATTTGACTGATTAAACGAGATTTTTCTATTAAAAACTTAATGTATGGGACCTATGATCTTATTCATTGCTTGAGACCAATATTGTGGTCAATTGCTGTGGGCAAATTACGGTGGTATTTTAATTTTTTTCAACTTTGTTACGTAAAACAACTTCTGGAACTTAAATAAGCGCTTAGAATATATACTAGTAGTTGGTCAATTATATAAATCTATGAAAAGTTTGTACGTTTTCCCCGGCTACAAATTAGAGGCATTTTGGTCGGAACAAATGAAACCTGTTAGCTGAACATATGCACTAAATTAAAATTACGAAAATCTAAAAAGTACCTCCTCTAAGTAAATCCGCTTTTTTCCCTTGGGTTTTTATTATTCAAAATGAATCCCTTTTTAGACTATCCCAAAATTATCTCCTAAGTTTTTCGAAGGAAGTAAAATATAACCCTTCAACTGTCAAATTGTTAAAAGTGGCGTAAATGCCCTTAGTGATCAATATTTAAATATTATCTTAGATATAAGTAACTAAAAAACTTAAATTTTGAGAATAAATTTGTTATTTTCAATCAAATAAATTATATTTTAAAAACAAATCTAAAACATGACAAGTCAGACTGATCTAACTTCATAAGGGTGTCACACACTCGCCATTAAGGCCACTTTTTCAACTTTGTGAGTTTAGTAATTTAGTCCCTTAACTTTTTTTTTTTTTGTAATTCACCTCTTAAATTTTAAAATTTGTTGCAATATTAGTCAAAATGAAAACAAATTTAAAAGCGTTGATGATATTTTTCACGTGAGTATTTAATAAGGGAAATTAATATTTTTTTACATCGAATTGATGCTCATATACACATCACAAGTGAAATTTTTTTTGAAATTGCGAGTTAACCGTTTTAACTTCGTTTTTAATTTGACCAACAATGCAACAAGTTTTAAAGTTTAAGGGGTGAATTGTCAAGAAAAAAAATTAAGGAACCAAATTGCCAAACTCGTGAAGTTGAGGGGGTATCCATGCAAAAAAGCCCACCATTGACACATGACTTGTAATGTCCGGGAAAATTCAATAATTAGTAAGTATAATTAAGGATTTTTCATAATTACGTCTATAAATTCATAAAAAAAAATATAAGTACAGAGCTTATAATATTAAGCTTTGATGTTAGTTACAAGAAATTGTTATAAGAAGGAGAGAAGGCAAAATACAAGTTTTAACTATTGAGCCCAGAAATAGTTTTAAGGCGTGAAACAGTCTAATTTAATATTCAATTAAGAACTTAAAATGATTTTGAATTATTTAGAGATTAATATTAAACTGTAAGTAGTAGATTAACTTACGTGAACTAAACTAATTATCTCTAATCAGTATAAATTTAATCTGTTTGGAGGAGATATTTGAGGATAAGATCAAGCACGTAATCTTGTCTTAATCAGACACTTTACATAGTGAAATTATTAGGATTCTCTCACTCTCTCTTTCTTGCTCTCGTTCACTCACTCTCCTCTAACGTTCTCTCACAAAAAAAAAACTGTCCATGGCCAAATACTCAATTTGTGATTCGGACCTCCGTTTTTGACACAGTTGTTGTCACTGGAAAGCTCTTGACAAGCTGAGCATTTTGACAGGTTACAAGACCTTAAACTCCGCCGGAATAAACCGCAATCGCCGGCCAAAATTTTGAAAACAACTGAAACTTTCAATCGCGACATTTCCTCCGTCCGACCTCCGATTGAGGTGATTTCAATCTCTATGGACTCAGTGCAGCGAGACGAAGAAAACTGACTTAGTCCATGGTGGCAAGAATCACCGCACTGCCATCGTCATTTTTCTCCTTTCGGGACGTAGTGGGTGTCACCACCCCTACCATTAGATTCAGAGTTAATAGACGAGTCGATCCCGACCAGTTTCAGCCATCACCATCGCCGTTTGGCCGGAAAACGGAACTTGCCGCCGCCATCGTGATGGTGTAGGTTGGTTCCGACGATCTAACCGTTGGATCGTCGTGAATTTGATGTCAAAAACACTCATAAGATCATGGGTAAGAAAACCCCTCAACCAATTTTAAGATTTCATGACCGGAAATGTGAGATTTGAGTCGCCAAATTTTACCGACGTTGCCGGTCCCGATATGTACTGTTACAGGCCGAATGGTGTGAATTTGACCGCACCAATGGACTCAGAAGGATCGATTTAGGGGGGTAGGACCCAAGTCCACTGCGAAAAAACTCTCCGGGAGCCTCCGCCACCGTACGCCGCCTTATACAGCAGCCGCCGCAGCCGTATTCCGGTGAGGTGTCGTTTCTCAGGCTATCGACCTCCATTCAATAATCCGAGGCCATATCCCGTCTCATTTCAACATATTGAACGCAATGGTGACCTCAGTTTGGCCAAATTCAACTCTGATAAGAATGGTCTGGTACTGATTGCACGCAAATTGAGGTGATTTGGACTGAATAAGTGGAGCTCATAATTGAGTGTTTAATGCTCCGATGTTCCTCAAGGATCATTCATAGTGCTTTCAATTTTTTTCAGAATTAGTTTTGAGGAATACGCAGGAGGACACGACAAGCGAGATACTATCAGAATCGCTTAGCTCGGAATCTAGGCAAATACAAACCTTGCTTACAGTTTAATTAAGATAGTCATATAAGGCGTATGATTTTCACGAAATATGTTAATTATGAGATTCGCGAATTATGTTTATGTTTATGTTAAACGTCATATATAGTTTTCCAATAAAAGTTAATAGTTTTCAAATAAGCGTGTAAGCGAAAATCGTAAAAAACCGATACGCAAGACCCTTAATTTTACGACGTTAAATACGAACCTCAACACTATTATGAGTTCATCAAGTGCGGTAAAGTAAAGTTTATTAAAAGTGTATTATGGATGATAATTTAATTAATTATTAAACTAATTAATTAAATTATCTAAGACTTAGAATATGGTTAAAGAAGTTAATTAATTTGGTGAAGGAAGTTAATTAATTACTAAAATTAATTAACTAAATTATGTAGACTTAGTATATGAATAAGAGGGTTAATTAATTACCAAAATTAGTTACCTAAATTATTAGACTTATTATATAGATAAGATAATTAATGAATTATCAACTTAGCACAAATTTGTAATGGCAATTAAGAAAGACATAATTATGAGGATTTAATTAATTCTTGTAATAGAAATTAGAAATTTTTACGATTCTTAATAAAAAGGATAAATGCGTTCTAAGGAAGGATTTAATTCCTTTATGACTATGCTAAATAAAAATAGCGTACTAAAAGTTAATCTCACCCTCTAAATGGGCGTTCCTTTACAGAACTTAGCAGAAGAGCATAAAAGGTCTGAGTGAGTAGAAATTCTGCTTTAACTGGAAATCAGGTAAGTAGAATCTCGCCTACAGTATAAATAGATTTTTAAAATAAACAGTACACATGAATTATATGTGTTTGAGTACATTTAATGTTATGTATGTTATGCTATGTCATACTGCATACACTTAAGCAGTGCACATGAATTATATGTGTTTGAGTACATTTCATGTTATAATATGCTATGCTATGTCATATTGCATACACCTTAATAAGTCAAGAGAAACTTATAAGAAGAAGCCCAGTTGAGTGCCGTACCATTCTCTGATGGGGAGGCATTCAATTCAGTTTATAATCACGGTGTCATTGGGGACCTTGTAAACCCTCACGTCCTGATGATTGCGCGCAAGTGGTATGAGCACTCGGGCCCATAAGTAAGATCAGATCAGATAATAAGAATTTAATAAGACACGATCATAATTAAGCATAATTGGCTCATACATATTTATTCACGTGAACTTACAGTTATTTTGTGAGGGATGGTTCCTACTTGCTGAGCAAAAGCTCATCATAGAATATTGATACTGTAGGTAAGCAACCTGCACATAATACTTGATGGACTGACGGTGAATGGACGAACGATGTGGAGATCGGGGAATGGATACCGCTTGCAATTATTTCCGCAATCAGTTTTACGTTATAAATAGTTTTGCTAATTTTGATTCTGAAACTATATGTTAAATGGTTATGTGGATTATGACTGTAAGTAAGCAAGTTTTAAGAATTCAATATATACATTGAAAAAAAAAAACGAATATGTTAAGGTGTGAATATTTTAATCAAGAAAGTAATTCGAAACTTATGTCTACTATAAGACTTTAAAAAAAATATTCCGCAAATTTTAAGAAGTTCCAGCAAGTACAAGTTAAATTCAGTGATGGCCATCTAGAGGGTGTGTAACACCCTGAAGAATTAATTAAGATTAATTAAGGTAATTAAGATTATTAGTGTGCCTAATCTGGATTATTAATTGAGTTTAATTAATAAATGTTTCTGACACGTGTGAGTTTAAATAGTTCCAAGGTATTTAAATTATTCTCAGTAATTTATTTTAACCCAGAAGTGTGTATGGGCGCATTTCTGGACTGTTCTTTTAAAATATTGTACACATGCCCTTTTCCTTTCCTTTTTCCTTTTCTTTTCTTTTCCTTTTCCTTTTCTTTTCTTTTTCTCTTCCTTTCCCGTGCGTCTCTCTCCCTCACTCTCTCTCTCTCTCACACTTCCGTGCTCTCTCTCTCCCTCTCTCTCTCCCATTTGTGTCTCAAATCAAAACCGGATTCGAACCAAGAGTGATTTCAAAGAGTTTTCAACGTCAAGAGAAGGATTCGAGGTAAGATTACTGAAAGAACCTCTCTTGAATCTATGTTTTTCGGATTTCAAAACTTATTTTTAGTTCAAAACGGATTTTGATGATTTTGAGTAAAACTAGAGTAGAAATTGGAGATCTTGGGTTCTTTGGACTTGTTTTAGGACCTAGAACCCGGATCTAGTGGTTTCCCTTTGAAATATTTAGATTTGGGACTGGATTTGCAGGTTTTTGGACTGATTTCCGCGAGCTTCTCTCGCGCAGTCGATTCCACCGGTCGACC
>NW_010365103.1:207485-219546 GCF_000414095.1 Morus notabilis
TGATTAGGGCACACTAATAGGAAATCTTGGTATATGATTGAGATTGGATTACTTTAGGACTGAGAATTGATCCTAAAGTGTCGTTTTGTATCAGTGCTCGCTGTGGATTCAGACTGAAGGGGCTTGAGGAAGCGGAAGCCGGAAAAGGGCAACGTTAGTCCCAGGTTTGATTGTGCGAGGTAGGATTTCTATCCCTTTTCCTTGTGAGCCTGTTTTCAAAAAAAAGATTTTGGCCTTGAAAATTTTTTTAAAGAAAGGGATTGATTTGTGAAAGAAAATGCTTTGAAAACCATGGCTTGTTTAGTCATGGAACCTCATGGTTTGTCCAGTCATGGGGCCCGCGGCTTGAGTAGTTCGTGGGGTCGTATTAACGATTTCAAAATGTTTAATAAATGATTTCTTAAGCAAAGAGATCTTGTGAACTGGTAATAGAGTCTATTGCTGTAAGCCTAGATAGGATGCGGAGAGTGCATCCTCGGGGGCAGAACCCGAAACCGGTCCGGGTAGGCGAGGCACTTGGTTAGGTAAGTAATTTGTACTAATTACTTGCTGAAGCCTGTAACATGGTTATTTCCAGTCATATTTCCTTTGAGAAAAAGGATGTGAGGTTCCGGCTGTTCTGTCGGGACTGAATGTCTTATTTTATTTATGTATTCAATTATTTATTCATGCGCTCATTTATTTTAAATATTTTAAATTATATCCTATTGGGCCTTTCGCTCACGTTTTATGTTTCAAATGTTTAAAACCCCTCCCAGGAGACTCTAGGAGCGGGGCACAGTAGCGGGAGTAGCTGAGTGGTGCTACGGAACGATCAAGTGAGGATTGTGTTCATCCTCTGACATAAAGTGTAAGGAATATGTAAGAATTTGTAATAAATGACATTTGAATTTACTAGACTGTGGATGATGTCTATTGTAATTGATTATTTACATGTGCATGTATGTACGATACTGTATGTCCTGTGGGGTGGAGCCCTGTGTGTCAGAGGCTCCTGGATTATGTCGTTTATTTATATTTTTATGCAGTTAAGTGTGGGACCCGGTTGGGAATCTGCTTTATTAATCCCAAATCGAGTTTCACGTCACCCACCCCGTTTGGGGGGCGTGACAGGTTGTCACATGACTGATTGGATTTGTACTAGTCGGACATGTCTGGTCCCACACTATATCTTGCTCCATAGTTATCTAAACGCGTACGCTCTTTTGTATTCCTTGATGTTATGTAGTTTTGATATTTATGTTTTAGAAATTTTACATAGCTATAATAATATTTAAATAGTAACCATTGAGGTTTCATTTGTTCTGACCAATATACCTCTAATTTGTAGCAAGGGAATACGTAGAAACTTTTTATTGCCTTAATTATTGACCAAGAACCATTATATTTCTAAGCACTAAGTTACCCGAAAGTTGTTCTCTATTCTTGTAACAAAGTTCAGAAAAACAAAAATAGCAACCCTTAATTTGCCCACAGCAATTGACCACAGTATTGGTTTGAATAACAGGGAAGGTCCCTGAGAATAATTTTCTAAAAGAAAATATTGTTTAATCAATCAAATATTGTTACATGGTCCAACATTAATATTGTTGGACATGGAAAAAAAATTGAGAGAAGAAAAAAATTTCCATTTATATTAGTTTAGTTGATTTTATTTAAAGGTTAACAAACTGTGCTAGAAAGGTACCTACAGAAGCTCCTCCAAAGTTCACAAACTCCATTTTTTTTCTCTCGAAACTCTGTAGCTTTTGCCATGATTTGATTATATGGTGGTAAAGCCAAGGAATGTTTTTTTTTTCTTTGAAATGGTAAAGCCATCGAATAAAAAAATGTGTAATCTAGCTTAAAAAATCACATGACTAATTCTAACATGAAGATTATTTAGTTATATATATGGTTAGAGATTGATCCTCTGCTTCTGATACACAGCTTTAGGGATGACTCAGGATACCGTTGTGGCGCTTCTATCTCCATAAAATAGGCAGGTCTATTGGGATAAGGCAATACATGGCTATCACTGTTTAGCATCACAACCACCGATGACATGCTTGGCCTATCCGCAGCACGATGTTGCACACATAACAGTCCGACATGGATGCAGCGCAACACTTCCTGCAAATCCTGCAAATCGTGGTGCGAGTCCCTTAAATGCGCATCAAGCAGTTCCATTGTCCTGCCTTGTTGCATCAATGTCCATGCCTAGAATATTCAAAATGACTGTCTTATGGATAATATATATTTGTATTTTGGAGTTCAATACATCCAATTGAGAGATGAATTTTTTTTTTTGGTAACTTACATGTCCGGTGAGGGTAAGGTTGTCATTTTGAGGAGAAAAGCTTGTACTTCTCTTTCCGCTTACAATCTCTAAGACCATGGTACCAAAGCTAAAGACATCAGATTTTACGGAGAATTGTCCATTGTAAACATACTCTGGTGACATATAACCACTGCATCGTAAAATCACAATCCTCAAAACTTTTAATTCATTTAATATGTACAAACTAGGAAGAACTTGTGGGAAGAGTAATACTTACTAGGTTCCCACTACTCTCTTTGTGTTTCCTTCTATTAGGTCTCCACCAAGAGTTCTAGCCAAACCAAAGTCTGAAATTTTGGGGTTCATCTCATTATCAAGTAAGACATTACTTGTTTTGAGATCTCTATGTATAATTCTCAATCTTGAATCATGGTGTAAATATAGAAGTCCGCGTGCAATTCCACATATGATTTGGAACCGCTTACACCATCCTAATAGCTTAGCTGAATTTTGATCTGGCAATCCAAAATAAAACATTTTCAAGATTGTCAGTTAATACAATATATACAACCACAAAATAATTAAGATTGTCAATTACAATTACGTATGTTTATATGCGTTTATTACAACATCAGTGAAAGAGTCTAACCGAAAATGAAAGAGTCGAGGCTTTTGTTAGGCATATATTCATAAACTAGTAATTTCTCTTCTCCCTGAATGCAACAACCAAGAAGCTTTACGAGATTCCGGTGTTGAAGCTTCGCAATTAACGTTACTTCATTTTTGAACTCATCGATTCCTTGTCCCGAACTGATTGAAAGTCTCTTCACTGCAATCTCTTGTCCATCTTCTAACCTACCCTGAAATGTCATGTTAATGAAATATGTTAAAGAGTATTTTCGTTGTAAATTCAAACACGTTCTGCATCCATATATCCATATGATTGTCAAATTGAGGTTATCAAAAGCTTACTCTGTACACAGGTCCAAAACCACCATGTCCAAGCTTATTCCTCGTCGAAAAGTTGTCGGTTGCATTTATTATAGTATATAAATGGAAGGACATTGGGAGCTCTAGATCTTCCTCGGAGTGACTAATTCTTATGTTTTGTTCTGTTGATATCAACCATGGCATTGAGATAGATGAATTTTAAATATATCACAGAGACTATATATATCTACTAAATTTTGAAAATTAACCTCTAATGTTACATTACTAAGATCTTCGGGGGAAAACATAAAGTGAAGAAATTAAGATACCTTTTGCCTTTGTTTTGCAAATGGAATATCCAAGTAAGAGCACCACAGAAACACCTCCAATGCAAGTTACTACTATCACAGCCCTCTCCTTAGGACCAGAATTTCCTTTTTTGTGGGTTATTTGAACATAAAAAAGCCAATAAGTTAATCAAACTTAGTGGAGAAAGTATGAAAATCTAGTTCTAATTAAACTAAAAGCATGACAGATATAAGGACCTACAAGGGAAGGAAAAACCAAAAAAAAAAATTTAGAAAGTGGCCATACCTAGCTCCGAAGCTGGCATTCGAACATACAGAGCCTGTTTAGATGAAGCAACTTTTCTAATATCCATCAGATCACCAAACCACATGATGCAACCACTTCCACCGTCTCTGATGTCAGAGTTTGCATAAGCCATGCAAGAACAATTGCTCAAACATTCTGCCCTGCATTCCTTAAGGTTCATGCTCTTATTCGCGCAAGAATACGATGAATCTGGCAATTTCAAGCCGACAAATTTGACAAAGCCGTCATTGTGTTTATCTTTGCATTCGAGTGGAGTGTTTCTTTCACACCCTTCTGACCAATCCGTCGAATACCATATTTCTACAGACCTAGGCTTGTATCCTTTTAAACATTGGCATGCTGGGTTCCCACCTATGACACAATACCCATTTCCTCCACATAGACCATAGTTGTCACACTGATCTGTAGGCACGAAAAAGTAAATCTTCCAATTCTTCTCTGCTTCGACCCATGTAAGTCGTTGGACCGTTAAAGTTGTTTGATTTAAAACTGCTACTGTGATCAGAGACTTGTTCTTGAGGTTGAAGGTGTAATAAAATTCATCTTCGTCGTAAATGACGTCGAAGTCATAAAGGTAGTTTGGCCTAGACACTGGCATACCACTTGTACCAAGTCCGTTCCAAGGCCCGGCTCGATGATGTTTTTCCTCACCTTTCCACATATATATATCAGGAAAGGTGTGTTGTTGAACATCAATTTCAATACCCCAAGTTAAATCTCCGGGACAAGGGTCATCCCAGTTCCTCCACGCTGAAAATAGCCGATTAAAACCCTTCCTTAAGTCCCGTCCCAACTTCATCCCTGGTAACATTGTATTGCAAGGATAATCAAAGCTTTGCCACAAATAGGCCTCTGAGTTTCCATTTTTCTCTTCTTTGAGTACAAGATTTCCTGAGTCTAGAAGCTCTAGTTTTGCTTTCTGGGCTTGTTTTGATAAGCTCGTCGACCAAACAACGCTCTTGTTCTGATACAAAAGCACAATATTGCCTGTGCTGTTTATCATCAACAAGCCCGAGGAATCATTGATGGGGTTGCACCGGTTTGCGACCCAAACGACGGTCTGAACTGGGATTTTCTTGTACCAAACTCCGACATAACGACCCTTGGAATTTCCGGGACTGAAGAAACCAAACTCAAACACTCCTTCCTTAGAAACCAAGGTTTCTCCATCACTAATGGATTGGAGTGGATTAATGCTGTCCACAGCCAAAGACACTCCATAGAGGAGAAATAGCAAAACAGCAATGTAAAACAGTGAAGAAAACATTGATTTCTGGCTCTAGATTTCTACTCTATGAGCTTTGTTGAGCAAAATCTCAATTTTAATTAAAATTTCTTTACGCAATTGGCAGGTCAACTCTTTGCTTTGAATTAAAAAAATGATAAAATGTCAAAGCAAGTTTTTAGTTTAGAATTTTCTTCAGTGGTGCTTGTCATGTGGTAATTTTTTTATCAAAAAAAAAAAAAAAAAAAACAAAAAACAAAGAAAACTGGTCAAAAAGAAAAAGACAGAAGAAAAGTTTACCGCTTTTTTTTCCAAAACTATAATAAACAATAGATTTTTGAAATTAAATTAAGTAAATAGTAAATTTTAAAATTATTTGAAGTAAATAACAATTTGTCGTGTAAATGTTTCATTTATTATTGGCAAAAAAATAAACTATGTGGTAAAAAAGTCTTTATTTACGTAGAAAAAAATCTTTTTACGTCATAAAAAAAAATTTATGTAGAAAAAAATCTTTTACTAGACGTAAATTAAATATTTACACGGTAAAATTTTATTTACTTCAAATAGTTTTGAAATATGTTGTTTGCTTAATTTAGTTCTAAAAAATATGTTATTTACTACATTCTCCCCATTTAAAAAAAAATAGAGAGTAGAGCTGCAAGTTACCAACTGTAATGTCCGAGAACTCTCGAATTTAATCGAGATTTATAGAAACCAAACTCAAACATTCCTTCTTTAGAAACCAAGGTTTCTCCATCACTGATAAATTGGAGTGGACCAATGCTGTCTACTGTAAAGGCAAAAGTAACGAAGGAAAACAAGAACATAGAAGCAATATTATACATACAGAATGAAGAAACGGCCATTGATTTCTAACATTTTTTTTTTTTCTTTTAGTTTTTGCTTCTCTGCTTGGAGGAAGTGTAATAAAGAACAAGCTTCGTTTATTTTGCAGATGTGCAAGAAAGACCATTGACATGATAAAACAAAGACGTACAACCCTGTTGACGAAAATACAATGCCTTATATTAGAAGATAATAATTGACCTAGTCCAAAACCACATGCTCCAGAACAAAGAAGATAGCCATAATATATATACATTTATATATATATATATATAGATATAAGTAGAATAGACAATTTCTTATATATATTTGAGAGCTGATAACGGCTGAGAAATATGAAACTATTCATAATTCAATTTTTCTAGTCCAATCGGAGAAACTCCATAAAAATTATAATAAAAAGAGTTAAGTGGTATTAATTCGACGTTTAGAAGGTAAATATAGGTCCTGTAAAAAGTAGGAAATTACCCTAAAATTGAGGACACAAAGGTGAAAATATCCTAAATACTAATATTATTATTATTATTATTATCATCCTCATTGTCATCATCATTATTATTGGTTAATGGAAGCTATTGCAACGGAGTAAAAGAAACTCGTTGCGCTTCTGTCAAGAACGTACATATATAGATAAAAAAAAAAAATGCTAGGACATTAATACTAATCTCAATATGCGTACAAATTTTTGAGTTATTATTTTTTATTAGTAAAGGTTTAAAGTACTCACCACATCATTGAAATGAGTAGCTAGGACAATATTGTCCATATGGTTGAATCATAATATTGAAAGGCCAATTATGTATACACTTTAAGGCCCCGTTCATTTCGCTGATTCGAGTTTTGCTACAGTAAAAAGCTCTCACAAACAATCACATCTAACTTTTTTACTACAGTAAAAAAACTCTCACATAAAATCACATCTCAATTCGAATTAAAAACTCAAATCAACGAACTAAACGGGCCCTAAATGTATAACGTACATCCAGATTAAAAGTTTTGTTGATTGAAAATACAAAAGTTATAAATCGTACTGAATATGATGGGTTTTATCAAAGAAATGATCAAATGCTCAACATTTACCCAGAAAAAAAACACACTAAAATTAAACTAATGATATATACCACTCAACGGGAATATATATATTGGTAATTGTGCTGTCACTTTCAAGGGGTTATATAATTATTTTCATCAAGAAATTTATCATTCAACTTCAGAAAGCTTTCTAGGCCAGACCCGCCGCCTCGTGAATGACGATTCAAAATCCTAGCCAAAGATTGCAAAAATTTTCTTCATATAAAAAAACAGGGAAGTCTAATCACTATACACCAAAACAAATATTTTTGTCACAACTTTCTACACACGTGATACGGTACTGGTCTACAAGAGGTGCCTCGCCTCGCCTAATGACTGAAAAAATTTTAAAATTAAATAATGTAATGGTAAATTAAATAATATAAGCGAATTACATATATGAATCCAAACGAAAAATTTAAATACAAAAGAAAATACTAAATCTAACAAACTCCAAAAATCTTAAAATTTTTAGATTCCGGTGGTTATATAGTGACGATGACGAACATGGAGAGAGGGTGACGGTGGTGGTAATGAGCATGGTGATCTAGCCACAGAGACAACAATGGCAAAAATTGTTAGAGTGAGGAATGAGTAACAAAGAGAGAGGGATTTAAAAGAAAAATACTAAGGTTTGATAAGAGAATGAATTAGAGAGAGAATGGGGAAGAGAAGGAGTGAGGAATCGAGAAGGGATTTGAGAGAAAAGTTTAGAGTTTGGAAGTGAGAGTGAGTGAAAAATAGAAGAGTGTGCTCGAAATTAAAAAAGGAAAAGAGAATGTTTGAAATTTACACTCCATTTGGTAAGAGGGAAAAAAAAAAGAGAATGGAAAGAAAACATATAAACAAATGTGAAAGAAATGAATGAAGTTGATTTTTTTTTATGGTGTTTAGTATAATGAGAGGAAAGAAAATTGATAATAGCCTAAATGACTATTTTATCAATTGTTTAATATTAATTTAGTTTTTAAAGTAGGGACAAAAAAGTTATTTTACTTATCAATGAGTGGACTTGAGTTTTCCTTCTAATGTTGGAGAGATAAAAATCAGTGGGTCCCACTTCAATTTTTATCCATCATATTTTTCTTTTCATCTCCTCTTCTTTCTTACCAAACAATTAACTCTACTATTTTCCATATAATAATCACTCTACCACTTCTTTTATTTCTCTTTTCCATCATACCAAACATAATATTAAAGCGGAAATGATAAGTCCGCCTTTTTTTTTTTTTGAAAAGCGATGACATTTAACGACGGTTTCTTAAAAATTGTCGTTAAATGTTATACATTATGCGATAATTTTTCTTAAAACATCATTAAATTGGCGTCGTTTGATGTAGAATTTGTTGTAGTGTTATCATCAACAAGCCCAAGGAATCATTGATGGGGTTGCACCGGTTTATGACCCAAACGATGGTTTGAACTGGGACTATTGTACCAAATTCCAACATAACAACCCTTGGATTTTCCTGGACTGAAGAAACCAAACTCAAATATTCCTTCCTTAGAAACCAAGGTTTCTCCATCACTGATGGATTGGAGAGGACCAATGCCGTCTACTGCAAAGGAAAAAGTGATGAAGGAAAACAAGAACATAGAAGCAATATTATACGTACAGTATGAAGAAACGGCCATTTATTTCTAACCCTTTTTTTTTTTCAGTTTTTGATTCTCTGCTTCGAGAACGTATAATAAAGAACAAGCTTCTTTTAAATTTTGCATAATATAAATATTTAATAATATAAATATTTGATAAATCTTTTCATGTTGACCGAGTTTTTTGAATCAGTCTCACTTAACTACATTTATTATATTAGAAACTTATTAATAACCGACGGAAAAGAAGGGAATCGGTCTCAATTAACCTTTAACTATTCAAATTTATTTTCACAACAAACGAAAAAAGACCACATAATCTTATTTAATCTCCTTTTTTCCGTTTGTTTTTAATAAAAAAAAAAAAATATATATATATATATATAACAAAAAGAGCTAAGTGATACTAATTCAGCGTTTAAAAAGTAAAAAGTGAAAGTTTTTAAAAATGTAGGTCCCTAAGTAAGAAATTACGTTTGGTACGGAGTAATCTTTAAGTGGGAATGAAAATCTTCACATATTACGATGTTTGGTACAAGAGTTGTGATTTTTATATTCCCAAGAATATCAATTCCATGGGATTCATTTTACCTTAAATTTTTATATTTGGTTTGAGATTTTAATATATTCTTAAAATTTTGTTAAGATTTTTTTTTAAAGAACAACTTTCAAATTTATTTCTTAAACTAAGAAGAATTTTTGTGTTTCTTAAGAATAAAATTTTTAGTACTTAAAATATTTTAAATTAGTTATTATTAAGAAAAAATACATTACGTTACTTTGTATCAACCAAACACAATAAAATAATTTTCCTGAGAATATGAGAAAAAATTCACATACATAATCAAACGTAATAATACACATTTCTTAATAATCATATTGCCTTTTATCACTTTTTCAGTAATATAATTCTTGCCCATTACTGTATACCAAATGACCCCTAAAACTCCCCGGGGGGGAAGGTAAAAATAATCCTAAATACTAGTATTACTATTATCATCATCGTAGTCGTCATCATCATCATTATTACTGGTTAACGGAAGCTATTGCAATGGAGTAAAAGAAACACGTTGCACTTCTGTCAAGAACATATAATATATATATATATATATATATAATGAACACTAACTCACTAACTGTAATCCCAACATACGTACCAATTTTTTAAGTTATTATTTTTTATTAGTAGGGTGTTTAAAATATTCACTTCATCGTTAAAATGAGTAGGACAATATTGTCCATATGGTTGAATGACAATGTTGAAAAGTCAATTACGTATACCTTTTAAATATATAACACGTACATCCAGATTAAAAAATTTCGTTGATTCAAAATACAAAAAGTTATAAATCGTGCTTATTATGATGCGGTCTTTGTCAAAGAAATGATCAAATGCTCAACATTTACCCAGCAAACCTAAACCATACTAAAAATAAATTAATGATATATACCACTCAACGGGAATATATATATATATATATTGGTAATTTTGTTGTCACTTTCAAGGGGTTATATAATTATTTTGATTAAGAAATTTTATCGTTCAACTTCACAAAGTTGGCTTTCTAGGCCAGACCCACCGCCTCCTGAATGACGAATCCAAATCCTAGTCAAAGATCGTAAAATTTTTCTTCATATCCAAAAACAAGGAAGTCCAATCACTGTACACAAAAATAAATATTTTTGTCACAACAATTATCAAGATGGCTTTCAACGCAAGTGATGATACGGTACTGGTCTACTAGAGGAGCCTCAGGATCCATTTTTGACTCATGTGTTTGAACCTATTTGCTATAATATTTTTTATTTAAAACTATAGCCCTATTTGTAGTCTATTCACAATTCTCATATTTACCAAACACCTGTGAAATTTTATATCCTCTAATTTAATGTTTTATTCCAGACTTTACACTTACAAACATCCGTTTGAACCAAAGTAAACCCACGTAGATAAGTTAGGAACTTTTGGTTCAAAACAAATAAAGAAAGAATTGCATTATATGTTTTTCTTTCATTAATAAAGGGATTAATCCCACTTTGTCTCCAAATTATAGGTCAAATCTCATTTTCGTGTCTGAAATGTAAATCATGGAGTTCTCCGTTTACGAAGTTGTCCCAAATCAATCTGTTCATCCCTCCTATTGTTTTTCTTGTTACGAAAGATAAAAAGGGACGTAAGTTTATGATTACAAAACTTTTGTAGTAAATTTTTTAAACAAACTCCAGAAACTAATTAGTAACCTTTTCTTCAAAGGAGTTTTTTTTTTCTTTTTTTTTTTTTGGAAAAAGAGATAAATACCCTTAGAGTGTATGGTTTGAATTTTTATCTTTTATTATGGATTAATACTATTTTTAGTCAAATAATTACTATATTAGTCAAAAGGATATTAACCAAAAATAAGAGATAAAAATCCAGACCCACAGAGTAAGTTCATCAATTTTCTCCCCAAAAATTGTCCTACTATACCCACTAAATGTTTCCTAAAACTCAAAGGTAGTTATTGAATATTATTATGGATAACCAATTCATTTTCAAATATAGTTGGAAGACTTTTTCAAGAAATGGGTAAAGACAAGGTACTTAGGAGGCAGTACCAAAATGATTTTTTTCTTTAACTAACACACAATATAATGACTGAGAAAATTCCAGACCTTAAATAATACAATTCATGTATTTTTAAGCCAAGGATTTTCTTAGAAAATATTATGTTATATTGTGAATGGAGGATTTATGGAATTAATATATGTATTCCTAAATTCTATAGCAAATTTCATGTTAAGTTCATGTTTCGATCAAGTAAATTTGATCGATAAATTCTCGCCGTATTTTAAGGCGGAATAATTTTCAGTACAAGTATAGTTTGAGAATCTTAATTTCAAGAATCTCTAAGCACAGCACGATGTTAGCGGCGTATAAAAAAAAACGCACTGACATTTTAAAAGAAGAAAAAAATCCTTAATTGCCAGACAGTTAGGTTAAAGTCACAAGATAAATACCTATAGTAGATGGATACAATATGAGCTCGGGAGTTGACACTGTCAGAAACGTCATTCTCGGGATAGAATACAGAAAATTAAAATTTAGAATTTGTTCAGTCTAAAATTAATTTCAAGACTTGAAACAGTTTGAAATATTACGCGAGTAAGAATATAAAATAATATTGAATTATTCAGAAATTGATATTGGACTGTAAGTAGTAGATTAACTTACGTGAGCTAAACTAATTACCTCTAATCAGTATAAATTTAATCTGTTTAGAGGAAATAATTGAGGATAAGATCAGGCACGTAATCTTGCCTTAATCAGATACTTTATATAGTGAAATTTTTAGGGTTCTTGCACTTTCTTTCTCTTATTCTCGCTCATTCTCTCTCTCCTCTCACGTTCTCTCTCACACAAACCATCAATGGCCAAATACCCAAGTTCAGATTCCAACCTCTGTTTTTGACACCGACGGTGTCAATAGAAAGATCTCGACGAGCTGAGTTCAACGACATGCGGCACGACCTCCAAC
>NW_010365103.1:219833-220155 GCF_000414095.1 Morus notabilis
GCCCCCCGCCCGTGGGGGCCAAAACCGCCCGCCGCAGCCGCCGTCGTTTCTCTCTCTCCAAGCCGTCGTGAATGTCACCGCCCCCACCAATCAACTCAGAAGCCGACGTCCAGTAGATCCCGACCAGCAGCCACCGTCGCCGTCGCAGTTTGGCCGGAAAACGGAGCCACTACCGTCGTCCGTGGAGGGAAGAGGTGGTTTCGACGATCTAACCGTTGGATCGTAGTGAATTTGGTGTCATAACACTCAGAAAGAAGTGGGTATGAAAACCCCTCAACCAATTTTAAGAATTGATGACCGGAATTGTGAGATTTGAGTCGTC